>NW_025825190.1:544620-620668 GCF_002878395.1 Capsicum annuum | reverse complement strand
TAGAGTTACCTGTTATATGAGGGTTGCTCATATATTGTCCTTAACAGTGGCGCGGTATTGACACCCTTTTAGTCAGGGAAGAGATTATACCCTATCTTAGCCATAATGGCACATATAGGGCATGCTGGTTAAACAACTACCTCTCATAGTTTCAGTATCAGTCTTAGTAAAAGAACTCAGATAGTTCTTCAGATATTAGTATACCAGGACTGTTAGATACGATCAAATTCAGTTATAGCATGGAACTCAGAGTATTCAACCAGATTCAGTGTTGTTAGATACAGTCATCCATGTTATCAGAACTACAATTCCAGCCATGTATTAGCATACAAATTTAGCCATCACGTACTCACGATCTTAGTTACTATGTATGTATGTTTGTACTCTTACGCTCATATTAGTCAGTCAGTAGTATTATTCATGCACGTAAACCCTTCCATTAGCCTACCTCACTCGTATACTCAGTACTCCAGTTGTACTGACACATTTACGCTATGGTGCTTTATTTTTATGTTACACCATAGGTTCAGAGGCATGAGTCCCAGACCAGCAATAGCAGTCACAGTCTTCTTACAGAGTTTCAGTGAGTCCTCTTCATTCGAGGACGACATTATTTGATTTATTCATTTATTTCTTCAGTTCAGTTTTACGGAGTTAGTTGGAGACATGTTCCTTCAACTCCTTATTTCAGACAGTACTTAGAAGCTTTTGGATTTACGCTCAGATTTAGCTTTTAGATTTAGTTTTCAGTTGTTTTGGGTATCTTTCACCCTCAAGGATGTTACTATTTTCCAGATTCTTTATTTAGTTGAACCTTATGGACTACATGTTCATATTTTCTGTATTATTACATTATATATTATAGTGCATAGGTACAGATATCAGTATGGGTTAGCTTGTGGTCCTTTGGGGTTATAAGCACCGTGTAGCATTCCGGTTCTGAAAACCAGGGTATTACATTCATTTACAGTTACAGACTTAGAGTCCATTACCATTGCATATTTAATCATGCATTCATGAATTAGTTCATCCATGTACTCATGCATTAGATATGTATGTTCAGTATGAAAACTCAGCTTATCTGCAATTTTAGTCATGTATTCCATGGTTCTGTTGTGTATATTCAGTGTGTAAACTCAGTCTATCTATATTTTTCAACTTAATCAGTCTCATTTGAGGAAAAAAGTTTCCAAGGGGGAGATATTGTAATATCTCATATACTTTTAAAAATACTTGGTATTTTTTAATTTAGAGCATACCATTGCGCAGAAAATTTAGTCAGCTTTCCAACGATATAAAATTTGCCAAAATCCGATACCCGGGTGAAGAGTTATAGCAAATTTTGTGAAACAATGTGCCAATTTGTCAATCAGTGCATCACAGAGGCAGTCCAAATGGAAATTGTCATTTTCCAGTGTTCCATCGCGATCCCAATGCATCACACCACCATCTATTTTCCCAATTGTCAATTTCCAGTATGACTCCGTGGTCATAGCGCATCACGCCAAGGGGTAAATTCGCATACAGTGAAGCTCCCCAATTGTACCACATCGTGCCAAGCCTTCAGTTCCCAATTGTCAATTTCCAGTGACACAGAGTGATTGCACCACATCATACTAAGGGCCCAGATCGGGTTTACAGTGATGATTTTTAAATCTTTTCCAAGGGTAATTAGGTATTTTTTTCATGACCCAAGTCAGTCTTAAACACATGATTAAACCCCTAAATAACCTGTTATCTTATTATTTACTCAGTTTTCTCAAGAAACAAAACATTCTCTCTCCAGGAGAAAAAACCTAGCTTCAAGAAAACAAGAACAAACTCAAGAATTCCTCCAAGAACCTTCAAGAATTAATACTCCTAGGTATGTTAGGTGTTCATCTATGGGTTCTTGTCACCCATAGAGTCCAACAATCCATTTTTAACACTACAAGATTATTGATTCATGATTTACTTGCTTGAAATTGTATTGTATTCATGTTCATGACATTAATTGATTTTCAATCCATAATTAATTATAGATTCCGTGAAATTGAAATAACATGTATATTGAATTGTGTGATTCCCATGTCATAACTCTTGAATTTGTAAGTTTGGGTGTTGTAGTTACAATGTTTCCATGTTGTCCATGATTATATGTATTAATTTGTGCTCCCCATGTGTTTGACGAAATGTCCATGTGAATTAAATGGTGAAATCATAACATGCTAGCATATGTACAAGTTTATGCCCTAAAAGTGTTTAATAAAATGTGTCAATGAATGAATTATGGACATGTGAACATTGTTATGTTTTTTAAGATCATGTTATGCTTTACTATTCATGCTATCAAGTCTTGAGGGTATTCTATACCCAAAATCTAGCTTCTTACCTAGAGCTATAGTAGTTACAGAATAGTCTCAGTAGTGTCATAATCAGTAGTACTCAGTCTGTTATAGAATATAGTGAAACTCAGTATCATTCTAGTTCAGTCCAATATAATAATCCGTGTCCTTCGTATGGGAGTAGTATTCAGCACCGAGTGAACCCAAGGATGGGGGCTCACCTGCCAGTAGAGGGTGTGATCCTTAGAAGCAGTCCTTGCATTCCAAAACTACGTAGCCAGCTTAGGTTGAGACATCAACCTGCCAATTGAGGGTTGATGAGGTGTTTTAACCTACCAGTTGAGGGTACCACTATTCTCATTCAGGGCACCTGCCAAATGAGGGTGACCCTTCAGTTGTCTTTACTCGTGGCACGGCACTACCACCCTTCCAACTGGGTTACAGGTTGGACTTGAGTTATTTTATTTGGAGCATGTCAGTTAGATGATTGCTTCTCACAGTTTCAATTTCAGCCTTACTATAGAACTCAGTTCAGTTCTACAGAATTAAGAATGTCAGAAATAGTCACCTAGTTATCAAAATCTCAGATATCAGTTACTCAGTATCACAAATTAGTGCACAACTTTAACTAAAGATCATATACAGTATAGACGGATATGCACAGTATTTCATACTCAGTAGTTACAACAGTTTTAGTTATCCATATACTCTCATATTTAGTTACTCTATACTATTCAATCAATTATTGTTCATCATATGAACCCCTACATTCAGCCTTACCTTATCTAGCATACCAGATGCATACTTTCTCTTGTGCTATGATGTCTCATATGATAGGTTTGGATGCTTAGGTTACCGACCGTGCTTAGACAGCTTCCATTATCAGCAGCAAATTTAGTAGTGAGTCCTCATCTATCAAGGATATGCTTTTATTTTAGTATTTTAGTGTTTTAGTATTTTAGTAGTCAGAGATAGTTGGGGGCTTGTCCCATCAACTCCGCATTCAGACAGTTCAGTTAGAGGCTTTTCCGACTAGACTAGTTCAGACAGTATTTAGATTTTAGCTTTTGTTATTATCAGTATTCAAATTATGAACCTTATGGCAATCCAACCTATTTTCTGCATTCTTTCAGTATTATTATTCAGTGCTCATAACAGGTACATGACATGGGTTAGCTTGTGGTCCTTCAGGATTGTAAGCATCGTGTGGCATCCAGGGTACATACTCGGGGCGTTACAAAGTATGGATCATGTTTTATACATGTGATTACACTATTAGACTGGTGAAACAAACTCAATGATCTTCCTAACAATGTGTTTTATTAGATTCAACATTGGCATCAGAGCATAGGTTTTTTATTTTTTTCTAGTCTACATGTTGCTTCCATGAAGAACTCTGTACCAAAAGAAGTCCCATGTACTGTTGTTGGATATATTTTTCGTTGTGGCGTGATGGCAATCTACAAAAATAAAAGGAATGAACGTTTGGATGTTGTACATTTAAAAAAAAATATATAACAAATTGATTCCTTCGAAATAACTTTTTGTTTCATCACTTTCATAAATGTCAGAAGAATTTTACTTGAACTGTTCTAACAAAATTTTTTTTGCCCAACATGAGATTTTGTTTTGTCCATTAATGGTGATTTTATTTTTCACTCTAGGAAATACGAGAGTATTATTATATTTGTAACAAGAACTCCATTGATTTATAAGGGTAAGATTCTTCATGTAATAGTAAACAAAATTGAAGCAGAGGATTTTTTGCTTAAAACTCAAAGTCATCGATTTTTAAAGCCATATTGATATAAGTTTTTTGGTAAAACTTTATTTTCACCATAAATAACTATATACATGTTTTAACATGTATATGTGATTTGTCCTAATTATTTTCTGTATATGTTACAGAAAATAATGGTGATAATAAGAACCCCAAGACGAATTACCACAAAGCAACAAAAGGATAAGGTGAAAACTATGATTGACAATTTGGTTAATCTCTCACCAAAATTCAATGTTCAAGATGATGATCTTATAATCTTTGTTGATCACATAACGAGAATTAACAAGTTAATTCAAGAAGTTGTGTAGGTTGGGGGTCGATTATGTGTAAAGAAGAAATACACGGCTTTACAGTCTCCGCTGCATAATGATTTTCAAAAGAAATTGCTCGATAAATCTTAGCATAAATTAGGTATCAAAATGACAAACAAGTCATTAGTAAATGATTTTATAAAATAGTACATTGACGTGAAGCTTCAGAAAACTGTGTGTCATTCTCACTGGTTGCCTAAGAGAAATTACTTTCCTTTGAACTTGCATTTAGATCTTATTCTATATTTTCCTAGTCACATTAAAATATTGTCATGATAATGTGTGTTTATTTTGTACAATGATTGTTTATATCTAACATGATTTGTATGATTTTAAATTTATTATTTTATGTATTTATATTCTTGGTTGAGTTTTTTTTTTCTCTATATGAGTTATAAAATTAATGCTTGTTTAGTCTTGAATTTATATAATTTAAGATAAGTGGTTCTTAAATGATTTATTGTGTTAGATTTATAACATATTAGAATTCAGACGATGATTGAGAACTTAGTGAACTTTCGAATCTGATACTGATGTGAAATAAATATTGAAATAGTTGATTATTTTAAGAATTAATGTGTATATGAATTTAGGATAAAATAATGTATGTGGTTGTCTTACTATAATTTATAATTGTTTAAATTAGTATGCCAACTGCTGTAAAGAACATTGTCGCCGAGCTTAATAAAGGTGATAAGCTTAACGGTGATAACTATGAAATATGGAGTATGAAAATTCAATATATCCTAGAAGAGCAAGAAGCTCTAGAATATCTTAATGTATCTATGACACTTCCTAAAAATACTGATAACCCCCTCCTCAATATATGAATGATCTTGAGGCATATCAAGCTTGGAAAAATAAAAACTCTCTTGCTAGCATTATGTTGTTGAGCAGTGTGGATAATGTCATTATGAGAGAATTTCGAAAGTATGATGATGCTAAGGACTCGTGGTCAGCTTTAAAAGAAAATTTGGTTATATGTCAATTGCTAAGTTAAGGGCTCTTGCTATTATGTTTGATACGTATAAGAAACGCCCTAATCATACTATGCAAAAACATCTTCGCCATATGTCAAACATGGTAAATGAACTAAAAGATATCTGTTATGTGTTGACTGAAGAGCAATAACTCAAAACTATTATTCACTCCCTACCCAAAGCTGGGAAAATATGAAAATGCACGTAACCCACAATGTTTGCATCAAAACTATGGAAGATTCTAAGCAACATTTGAAACTTGAGGAAGAGTGCTCTAGAGTAGACAATGTTGCTATAAATATGTATATGACTAGTTCAGATCCTAAATGTGGATATGACAACAAACATAAGTGTGGTAAATTTTTCAAAAAGAAGGGAAAAGAAAATGTCTCAAAGAAGCCTAAGAATAATCAACAAGGAGAGAAAAATATTTCTGCTCCAAAGAGAAAGAAAAAGGTGAACATGGCTAAGCTCAAGTGCTACAACTATGAGAATAAGGGACACTTTGCTCGTGATTGTCCTGAGTCTAAAAAGGTACATTGCCTTATTAATAATTTACATAGTGATGTAAATATTTCTTGTTCTATTTTTTTACTGAATCACTTCCTATATGGATTGTAGACTCAGTACCCACTGAGCACATAGCAATGGATAGAGATATTTTCATAGATTTTTGATGAATTCTGGAAGGATCCAAATGGGTGTATGTAGGAAATAACTCCAAAGAGGAGGTCAAAGGAATTTGTACCTGCAAGCTAGAAATGTGTGATGGCTGAACTCTATATCTACATGATGTACTATTTACCCCAACAATATGTTGAAATCTAGTCTCTGTTAGAATGTTGATTAAGTTAGGATTTAATATTTTTGTTTCATGAACATGGTGTGGATTTATATTTGACCAAAACAAAGTATGGCACTGGTTATTTTTATGATCATTTTTTGTATCGGCTATTATTCAAAGTCCCAATAATAACAATATCGTTTTTCCTTATTTACGTCAACTTCCAATTATAAATATGATGTAAATTTATGGCATACTAGTCTTGTCCATATTGGTCAACAAAGAATAAATCACTTAGCTAAAGAAGGACTGCTTGGAACAATAGACAAAGTAGAATTGTCTACTTGTGAATTGAGCCTAGTCAGAAAAACTGCAAGAAAACTATTTGGGGAAGGCACAAGTGCTGATACTCCATTACAATTAATTCATTCTGACATTTGTGGTCCAATGAATGTAAGGGAAAGACATGGTTCTATTTACTTCATCACTTTCATTGATGATTTTACTGGATTTGATTATGTATATTTGATTTCTCACAAATCTGAAGCTTTGAGTTGCTTTGTTGAGTTTATGAACTTAGTTGAGAATCAATTGAATAGAAAAATTAAAGCTCTAATAACCGATCGAGGTAGAGAGTATTTGTCTGATGAATTCAAACAATTGTGTGAAGAAAAGGGAATTCAAAGACAATTAACTACTCCTTACACTCCACCACAAAATGGTGTTGCGGAATGATGAAATAGAACCATGTTAGAAACGGTTAGGTCAATGATGGCACAAGCAAAATTGCCTATCACCTATTGGAGTGATGCATTGCTCACTGTAGCATTTGTACTTAATCATGCCACTTCAAAATTAGTTACAACTACGCCATATAAGTTATGGACTAAATGAAAACTTGATTTGAGCATTTTAAATCCTTGTGGTAGTGTTGTTTTTATTCATAACCCTTTTTCTCAATATGAAAAATTATGTCCATGGGGAAAGAAGTATATCTTTATAAGATATTCTGAACAATCTAAGGGTTATGTATTCATAGGCAAACAAAATAGTGGAACATAACTGAAATTGAGTCACGTTATGTTACATTCATAGAGAATGATTTTCCTAAGCAGGGCGAGATAGGTCAACACTTATCTTTTATGAAATTATGGACCAGACCACTTTCATTATTTATATTTCAATGAACTTGTGTGGGAGTCATGTTGATGATAATGGATCAATTCCTATTTCCACAAGTCCTAGTGATATTGCTGGTCTGAGTGGGAGCAACTTATCAATTGATCAATCTTAACCTCGACAATAAAATCGTCCACAAATTCTACATCGTCGATTTGAGATTAAAGGGGAAGAATTTATTCTTACTCCAAATGATGAAGAGCCAAGAAATATAAATGAGGCTCTTTTATGTCCCGCTAAAGAAAAATAGTTAAAAGCAATGGAGGAGGAGATGGAGTTAATGAAATCTAACAAAGTATGGGAATTGGTTGATCTATTTGTTGGCCGAAAAGCTTTTGCAAATAAGTGGATTTTTAAAATAAAGCATAAGGCAGATGTTAGTATCAAAAGATTTAAAGCTCGTGTAGTAGCTAAGGGGTACACTTAACAAGAAGGAATTGATTAAGAAGAAACTTTTTCACCTATTGTATGCTTTACTTCAATAGGATTAATTTTATCTATAGTGGCTATGTTGGATCTTGAATTACATCAAACAGATGTAAAAACCACATTTCTAAATGTAGAACTAGAAGAAGAAATCTATATGTAACAACCTGTAGGTTTTGTGAAAAAAGGCAAAGAAAGTAAAGTATGTCGACTTCGAAGGTCGATTTATGGCCTTAAACAATCTTCTAGGCGATGGTACTTACTGGTTTCGTTATAATTCATGAGGATCATTGTGTATACATCAAAAAATTGAAAGATATGTTTGTGATTTTATCGTTGTATGTAGACGACATACTTATAGCTGCAAGTGACATTGAATGTGTAAAAGAAATAAAAGACTGGTTGTCATCTACTTTTAAGATGAAAAATATGGGTGAAGCATCATATATTCTTAAATTTAAGATATCAAGAGATCCTTTGAAGTAATTTTTGTCTCTTTCGTAAGAACCTTACATTAAGAAAGTTCTTGAACACTTTAACATGAAAAATTGCAAACCCATAAACACTCCGGTATCTAAAAGTGAAGCTTTACACCAAAGGATGTGACCTCAAACTCTACAAGAGAAGGAACAAATGAGAAAGGTTCCTTATGTCAACACTGTCGGAAGTTTAATATATGTTATGATGTGTACTCGACCTAATATCTATTATGTCATTGGGTTAGTTAGTAGATATAAATCTGACCCAGGACCAACATTGGAAAGTAGTTAAAAGAATATTGAGATATCTCAAAGGCACAGTCGACTATTCCTTATGTTATCAAGGAAATGATCTGCAACTCAAAAGCTACACTGATACTAATTAGGAAAGAGATTTAAATTAGAGAAATTCCACCTATAGATATGTATTCTTGATTAATAATGGAGCCATATCATGGAGTAGTAAGAAGCAGTCATGTATAGCTTTTCTATGATGGAAGCTGAATTTGTAGCGCTTCCATCTGCTGTGCAAGAAACTGTTTGGCTTAAACTTTTTTTATCCACTTGGGTGTGTATAATAACGTTGTTAAACCTGTCACAATCAATTCTGATAGTCAAGCTACAATAGCTTACACAAAGGAACCAAAATACCATGGAAATATGAAACATATTGACATAAAGTATAATTTTGTGAGAGACATGGTTGTACAAAAGAAAGTGAACATGAAATACATATCTACACATCAAATGGTAGAAGATCCCTTAACAAAACCCATGGCATGTGATGTTTATGAAAGACATGTAATGTCATTGGGTTTACGTAGATGTTGGTGTACTTATTTTTATTTTTTCAATCATGTTCATGTAAATTCAGATTATTAAGGTTAATGTTGATTAATGTTTGATTTTCCATCTTGTTAGTTCATATACATATACATATACATATACATATACATATACATATACATATATACATATATATTATTTTATGTAGTGTACATAAATTATTTTTGAGGATAAAAAGTATGTCAAACAGATAAAAGATTGGCCTATTCATACAGGCAATTGCCTCTATTGTCTAACTGACAAGTAGTAGAGATAAGACAGTTATAAACTTATTATTGTCAGACCTGATGATAAAAGAGAGCCAAAAGTTTATAATTTAAATGTCATTTGTTAGATTGTGTTTAATTATATGTGATTAAAATGAGTTAGTCTGTTTCTAATGCCAGATGTGAGTTCTGAAAAATAAAATAATTGAGTAGATTTCTAAACTCAAAGTTGGACATAATGTTTGAACTATGATCTACTCAGTATTTACTTTATAAAAGGCATACACTCTATTTAAAAGGAGTCAATATTGTGATACATGTTTCATACCATGTATGTGTAAAATGACCCATAAGGGAGGTACAAGTTTAGTCTCTACTTGCTATTGTGTGAAGCCTTGAAAATTCTAAGTAATCTTCCACATTATACCCTCATGACTTTGATCAGTTTCTTGAGGTTCAATTTGGTGGTTGCTATGTTAGTATGTTGCCAAAAGATCATGTTTGATTTGGTTGGGTGGGATATTTCTAGAAAAGCATACCACATTGAGATTAAAAGATTCGTGAGATGAGGACAATCATTGGATATTATCATATTAGTTGTGTTCATTGAAATCCTTTATATTTGTCTGTGAGATAAGTACATAATTATGAACTCAAAATTAATAAAAAAAGATGATAAGAAATATTGGTGTGATATATGATCTAGGGTACTGCATACATAATCTATTCTAAGTTTTATTGATCGAGATGTTTTATATTCCTAACAGATGTATGGCAACAAAGCTCTCGAAGTATGCACTGGTCACATGGTCTAGTCGTCAAATATGAATGTTACAGAATAGGAATGAGAGTTGACCTACTATGTGTGAGTGGGAGATGAAGGAAATCGGATCGGGTCACTATGTGGGTCAACCCGAATCCATAATAAGAGATAAATGAAATATTATGATTTATCTATATTAATAAATAATAGAAAGAAAATACATGTCTATTGGAATTTTCACACCCCTTTTAACCAAAAAGATATTTCATTTTTAAGTTTGAAAGGGTTTTTATTATTAAGTTACAAAAAGAAAATAAGTTGTTTCAAAAAGGATTTTTAACAATCAAAACTCAGAGTCTCCACTTGGCATAAATCTGCTGTGTCAAGTCACCTTTGTAAATCCCTTTCGAAAATAGTATTTGACTATTGTAAACTGATCCACGAACAGATATTCCAGTTAAGGAATTTTGTTGACCGAGGGGAAGGTGTTAGGCACCCCTCGACCCCGTGGTTTGACCACGGTCGCTTTATGGAGTATATCGGCTAGTAGATACTGTGGAATGTATAAACCAACAAGACACATAAAATAAGCAAAACAAATAAACAAATCATAAAAAATTCAAAAAATAGTGTCAAGTCTAATTATTACAGTTCGAAATAAAAGTTACTGAAATAAACCTATACCAATGCTTTATCTGATACCTCGATCCTTGATCACGAACCTTCTTTGCATACATGATACTTCAGAGCATTCCCTAGTGAATAAATACAAATGACCATAGGGTATTCTCCGACTAAATGAATACATTTTCCAGACAAGAGAAAAACAAAATCATTCAACAAACATTCCAAACATTAAGCAATCTACAATCCCCAAGTTTTGACTACCCGATTCTACCGTTTGTCTACCCGGCTCAACCTACCATAATACTATTGGGTTTAACAACATGAATATTTATTCCAAATAACCCAAACATCGATGAATCAAAATAATCAATATTCACATTATCAATTTTTCAATTCTCATCCCACTTATTCTCAATTGAGATATCATTTCACCACAATCTATAATCAAGTAAATCAACGTTGCATCAACACAAGAAATTAATCCTCGACAACAGGGATTAACTAACCAACAAATGATATTCAATCCAATGCACCAAATATCACCAACAATGAAATAAAAGATGAAAGGAGTAGAATTGGAAGTCAATTTGACGCTTTCGAACTCAAATATTCTTTGAATGAAAAGATGAAATTTGGATCCAAAGTCCTTGAGTCAAACCTTAATAACGAACCTGCCAACTTTGATATACTCCCTTTGTTCTGTTTTTTGCCAATTTAAACTAGAATCACAAAGTAACAGATGAACAGAACACCAAAAACCAAAACCAAAAGTTTTTGGGTGGGATTTAACTGAAAATAGAAAAAGAATAACTTATTGGCATGGTTTTAGCTCAGAATAAAACTGGCGATACTATTTTTCTATGGATTTCACCAGAACCATAACCAAAGAGTGAGTGTCGGAGTTTCTAGTGACTATTCCATCGGGTTTTTGATGAGAATATCTCTCTCTCTCTAAATTAATTCTTTTTCAATTCTCCTATCTCACAAATGGTATGTATCATTATTATATGTGTTATGTGAATTATCGATGGAAAAGTGTAACTATGCGTGTGATCTATCTATTCCATGGAAAAAGAATGTGTGTAATGTATGGAGTATATGTGAGATTGGATTGATGGAGGAGTATGTGAGTATTTCTGTGTTTAGTGTATATGTGTGTGAATTGATTGGAAAAATAGAGTGTTCCTGGTCCCCGATGGGTGTTGTTGTGTATGCCTTATTTCATGATTATTTGTGATGTCGTATGTATGCTGTAAAATGGAAAAAAGGTGAGTGTATATGTATTGTCGTACACATATACTCCCCTTATGTATGTGAGTATCTATTTTTTATATTGCAAAAAAGGGGAAAAATAATGTAACAAGGGGGTAGGGCTAGGAGTTACGTGGGATGGGTAGGGGTATGTGGGGTAGGTGTTGGGGTGGTTAGGATGAGGTAAAATTTTTTAGGGTGAGGTGTCAAGAGTGGGGTAATTTTTTTAGGTTAGTTATTTTTGTCTTTTTATGGAGAAATTATTAAATGGGTGAAGGTGTATGATAAGCTGAGACAAAAAAATAGATAAAATGGGTTTTTGAGAAGGAAAAATTAGGTGTCTACATCATGCCCCTGTTTGGGTGTAAATACAAAGTGTTTTCATACAAAGAAGTAGACAACGAGATAGAATTTTGTTTGAACCATTATACAAAGAATGAAACAAAAGGCAAGAGGAAAATCGCGTCCTGATTTAGGATATCCAACCTACCCAAGTAATGAGGTAATCAAGTCACAGGTATCTCAAAGGGTTGGAAAGAAAAGGACTATATTGAGTTGGAAAGTCGAGTGAGGTCCTGTCGAAGTTTCGGTTCGAGGCTCTGTCATGATATCAAAAATGGAAATTAAAAGTTGAAAAAATAAATAAAATTACAAGTCTTATCTATGCATCTTTCCTTGGCTCTGGACTCGCTATTTCATCATCCTATTCTCCAGGCGGGCTCCTGACTTTCAATTTTATCACCCTGTTCTTCAGAAGGTCTCCTAACATTGTTTTTCATCACCTTGTTGCTTAGCTTTCAATCTCATCACCCTGTTCTCCAGGTGGGCTCTTGACTTGCTATTTCTTTAATCTGTTGACTTTCAATTTCTTCACATTATTGCTTGACTTTCAACTTTTTTACCTTGTTGCTCGACTTTCCATTTATTCGCCCTGTTCTTCAGGCGGGCTCCTATAATCACATCAAAACTAGAAAGAAAATTATTCCAAACAAAAGTTATTATAAAGCGAGATTTCATTTGCTAGAAAAGTAAAGTTTCAAATAATAGGAATTAAATTTTTTACCCGAGTTTATCATCAGAGGACTTTTGTGAAAGTCATATCATAACTACTTGAAAAAACAAAACAAGGAAATGCATCTTCTATGGGTTAATTGGAATGATTCGACTAGAATATGCGTTATTTATGAGTCTAAAGGAATGACTCGACTAAAAAGTACATCTTCTAGGAATCAAGGGAATGACTCAACTAGAACGCATATATTCTAGGATTCGAGGGGATGAATTGACTAGAAGGTAGATCTTCTAGTAGTCGAGGGGAATGAATCGACTAGAAGGTACATCTTTTAGGAGTCAAGGATAATGACTTGACTAGAAGGTACATCTTCTAGGAGCCAATAGAATAAATCAACTAGAAGGTACATCTTCTAGGAGTCAAGGGGAATGACTCAACCAGAAGGTACATCTTCTAGGAGTCAAGAGGAATGACTCGACCAGAATGTACATCTTCTAGAAGTAAAAGGGAATGACTCGATAAGAAATTACATCTTCTAGGAATCAAGGAGAATGACTAGACTAGAAAGTACATCTTATAGGAGTCAAGGGGAATAACTTGACCAGAAGGTACATCTTCTAGTAGTCAAGGGGAATAACTCGACCAGAAGGTACATCTTCTAGGAGTCAAGGGGAATGACTCTACCAGAAGGTACATCTTCTAGGAGACAAGGGAAATGACTCGGCCAGAAGGTACATCTTCTAGGAGTCAAGGGGGAATGACTCGATCAAAAGGTACATCTTCTAGGAGTCAGGGGAAATGACTCAAATTGAAGGTACATCTTCTAGGAGTCAAAGGGAATGACTCAACTAGAACGTACATATTCTAGAAGTCAAGGGGAATAACTCAACTAGAAAGTGTCTTCTAGGAGTGAAGGTTTAATTTAAAAAGTGTATCACCTAGCAATTAAAAACTGTAATACCTGAATAAGAAAGTGTGTCTCTGAGGGATATAAGATTATGAATTTTTTCCATGATCTAATTATCAAACCTGTGTAGAAAAATTGCTTCATCCATTTGTAGAGGTGACGCATTGCAGCCCTTGATATTTATGCTTTGAATTCATTGATTTGAAGGTAACAGGTTTCCTGTTTCATCAAAGAAAACTTGTGAGTTTAAAACATAGTTCCTGGTGTATTGGTTTGGCTTTTTAGGCAATTGCTCTTGCACTTGTCATATGCAATATTTCTTCCAACAATGTCATTGTCATTGACTTGCTTCAATATTGATCTAAACTCAGATCATTAAGAGTGACTATGAAACAAGAATAGTATCTCTTCTTTTCCATGTTTCTTAGATAAATCCTTTGAACCTTGGTATGTCCATGAGTTCATAGACTTGTCTGTTGACAAAACTTTCTACATGCCTTATTTTAGCTCACAATCATGTCTCTTTTATGTATTGGTTTTTTGTCTTGCTCTGCGTAATTGAAGAAGCTGGTATCCGGATTTGAAATCTTTTCTCACTTGTTTTGACATGGACTTGACACAAAGACAAGAGAAAAATGACAATAATTTTTTATTTCGATAAATGACTCAAGAAAATAAAATAAAAATAAAGAGAAGAAATAAAAGACAATAAATGTCCCCATTTGAAACAAGAAAATGAAAAATTAATCTAAAAATGAAAGTCAACTTTAATGATTATGCTATGCATTTTGGATTAAACTGTCTGATCTTTCCATCCAAACTTTCTACCAATTGTTCTTGAGTTAATGGCCCTAAAACTGGGTTACTTTCTTGGGCTAATTGCATTCGGAGATCTCATTTGGCTAGTGGTGCCTAGAAGGATTTTTGCCAACAAGCAACTCACATTTTAAGCAAATAACTTAACATTAGACAAAAAAAAATACCAGATTTCAATGGAAGGAAAAATAAAAGGGTTTGAACAAAGACAATAAAGAAATAAAATAAGATAGATCCCGAACGACAACCCTTAAGTAATTTGAATAACAAAAAGGAAAATAAAACAAACTACCAAATATCCATCTTTGCAAGGAGAGGAGTGACTTCCCATTGCTGAACTTGACATATTAGCCACTGGTTTGCATATCAGCATGACTAGAGCTTTCCTCACTATCAATGCTCTACATTATAATTGATTTATCTTGAATCATCTTTTCAATTTCTCTTTTCAAATTCTGACAATCTTCAATACTATGACCCTAAACATCAGAATGATACGCACATCGTACATTAGGATCAAAATTTCTTGAACATGGATTAGGAGTGTGCCCAAGGAGAGGAATGATCATGCCACACTATACCAATCTCTAAAATAAACTATCATATGACTCTCCAATTAGTGTGAAGCTATCTCTTTACCTCTGACTTATTTCATTGTTTGGCTTGGATTGAAAATCAATCCTAGAAGGGATTTGGTATGTTTGTGGAGTTAGAGGAAAACTTTGAAGAGTTAGTGTGTGCCATTATGGGTATGATAGGGGTTAAACATGTGGTTGTGCATTATATACCGGATGTGGAGGTAGGGAAACAGAGTATAATGGAATTTGGGAGTGATTATGTGGAGCCTGGGCATGAACTTGGGCTTGATCCCGAGGGAAACGATGATATGGTCTTCTTGACTATGCCCACTGATCTTGGGCTTATTTATATGCTCAAATAACCAATATGCACCAAGATTTAGACTTAGTTTAAGAACTTTTGTATGAATTCTTAAGTATAATTTAGCTTTTATTCCATTTCGTGCCTAATGGATATGATTAGAACTTTAAGGCTAAAAATCATGAAGAATTGTGCGCATTTGGATACAACGATGATATGGAAGGATTGAAGGAATGAAAGGGAGTGAAATAAAGCTAAAATACGGAAGCTGGAAAGTAGAAATTCTCATTTGAAGACACTCTACGTCGTTCTGACCAACAAAATAGCAATGGTCAAATTCCAGTGAAGGTCCACAAAACCACCACATCGCGAAGCAGTTTCACTTATCAAATTTTGCAACCTAAAAGTTTAGCGCATCGCGGCAGATTAATATTTCATAATTGTCCCAATCCAGTGGCTCACCGCGATAGTGGCGCATTGCTGTGAGGGTACATTTTACAATTGTTAAGGAATACTTGAGCTCCACGATTGCCTAGATTTTAATGAAAAATAGCAATTGAAGGCATGGCACGACGCGCCGGGCGGAAGAATCGGGAATATTTTAAGTATTTTGTCCTAGCTATAAAAGGAAAAATCGAATATAATTTTGGGGGACTTTTGGTGAAGCATTGGAGCGGCGGAAAAGCAGAAACTTATCTCTTTTAGGGTTCTTAAACATTATTTGAAATTTCTTTACTAGAAGACTTGTTAGGAGTATGATTTATTAGTTATTTTGGATGATGAATTCAAACATGAGTAGCTAATCATCCTATTTCTGGGGTTGAGGTTAAGAACATGATTACTCTTTAATATTCTTATTCATAGTTTCTTTTTGGATTATCATCTAGGTTTTTCTTAATTTCTTGAACTTACTATTTTAATAATTGGCCATCATTAGAATAAATTTATATTTCTATGTGCATCTGAAAGGAGAATCATAGGATAGAACGAAGAAATTAGGGATAAAGGTTCTTATCCTTTTATGAAATAAGGGATTAGAATTAGCATCTAGGATAGGGATATACCTAGAAGCCTTGCTTGGTTCACTTGCAAGAAGACAACTTCATGAATCTAGAAGAATTGTTGAATCTCTGCGGGGGTTGTAGCTACAACATTCAATAGATAAAAGATTTGAGGTCGGGAGACCAAGATCATTGCATAAACCTTGCGAATTATCAACCTGATAACCAATTAGAATGCGGTGAGAATAGAGAATTGTATGATTGTTCAAAATACCTCAACCCTGGAGTCATCTTCATTATTGATTATAACTGTTGCTTGCTTTGCTCTAGTCGTTACTAATTATTTCTTGTTTAGTAATTTACATTTTATTTATAGAATTAAAACCATCTTGATACCCTTAAGCACTTAAAACCCAATTATCTTAAACTAAAAATTAAATAAATTTATAGTTTATTATTCCTCGTGGAAATGATATCTGACTGTCTAAGTCATTATATTACTTGCACGATCGCGTACACTTGTGTGTGCATAGAGATGCAACAAGTTTTTGGTGTCGTTGACGGGGATCAAATAGAATTAGTAAATTGTTTAATTTTTTTATTTTTTCTTTTGATAATAAGTTTAAGTGTTAACAACTTGATCTTAGTGGCTGAATTTTTGCAGGTTTAGCTGAACATTGGACTGGTTAGAGAGAAAGAATTAGTAGAACCCTTTGCAGAACCAGAAGTAATTTTTCATCAGAGGCAAAGAGCTCAATACTACATTCAACAGGGACAGATGGCTGAAATACGAGATCCTATTGTTGAAAATGTTCTAACTCCTGTTATTCCAGTTGTTCCTGTTCAACCAGTCGCAAGACCTATTCCTGAGGTGGAAATCCCACTTACGAATCTCATGAATAATAGTATTCGGAATCCTGAATAAGGAGGTCAGTGGGAATTGAAACAAAATATGGTGTAGTTGTTGAAATCGGTGGGGGAATTTCACGGACTTTCACACAAGGATCCGCAATAGCACTTACAGACCTTCTTGGAAATAAGCGATACATATATTCTTGAAGATGTGAATGTTGATTATGTCAGATTGACACTCTTTCCCTTTTCTCTCATGGGGGAAGCAAAGAGATGGTTACATGTTGAACCACATCAATCCATCACTTCATGGGAAGATTATGCTCAGAGGTTCCTAATTTAGTTTTTTCCATCGCAGAAGACTGCACGATTGAGGAGTGAGATATTGAGTTTCAAACAAAAAAATGTAGAAAATTTTTACCAAGCTTGGGAGAGATTCAAGGGCATTCTTAGAAATTGTCCTCATCACCATCAATCGAATGATGTTTTGGTGCACACATTTATAAAAGACCTTGAGTCTAATACGAAGATCCTCTTGGATTTAGCAACAGGGGGCCAAGCTTTAAAGAAAATATATGAAGAACTGTATACCTTGCTGAATCAGTTCTCCCAAGAAGGTTGTAGGGGTTTTGGAGGTTGATCAGTTCACTACATTACAAGCACAGATTGCGGCAATGTAGAATAATATGACTACTCAGCTCAACAACTTGAAGTTAGGTGCAACACAACTAGCAGCCACAGTAAATGCAGTTCAACAGGTATATTCGTGGTGTGAAGTTTATGAAAGTGGTGAGCATAAAGACAATGCATGTTATATTAATCCAAATTTAGTCAACTATTTAGAGAATGAAAACCACCATGGTCAACAGAATTTTTGTAGTAAGTATAATCCAAATTGAAGAAACCACCCTAATTTCTCATAGGGTGGAAATCAGGCATAGAATACACATTAGTATAAGGGACCAGTGCAACCAAATCCATAGCTGGTTCAGCATAATCAGGCGACTTCTCCAAAAAGTAATATGGAGGAGTTGATTAAGTTGTTTATGGCTCAACAAGCATAGTTTGTGGTAGACATAAAGGCTTAACCGGTATAGTTTGCAGCTGAGTTGAAGAGTCAATAATTTCTCACAAGAAATCTGGAGTTGCAGTTGGGTCAAATTGCAGGATCACAGAATACAAGGCCACAAGGAGCAATGCCTATCGATACTGAGGCTAATCGTAAACAGGTGAATGCAGTTACAACAAAGAGTGGGTTGCAAACTAAGGAGAAAATTTAGGAGCAGGATAATCCCGCAATCATTGTTGGCAGTTCACAAGAGAATACAGAAGTGAAAGTCAAGAAAAAGAGGTAGGTGAAGAGATTCTGTAGAGAAGAAGACTATCCCCTTACCCTTTCCTCAAAGGGCAAGGAAGCATCAAGAGGAAGCTAGTTTCAAGAAGTTTCTAGATCTTCTAAAACAAGTTCAAGTAAACCTTTCTCTTGTTGGCATTATGTAGAGTATGCCAAAATATGCTAAGTACATGAAGGATATTGTTACAAATAAGAACCGGTTGACTGAATATGCTACAGTTTCACTTACTCAAGAGTTCACATCTAAAATTCAAAATAAACTGCATATTAAGTTAAAGGATCTGGGTAGTTTCACCTTTTAGATTACCCTTGGTCAGACTATTTGTGCATGTGGATTGTGTGACTTAGGTGCTAGCATAAATTTCATGCCCACGTCATGGTACCGAAAGATGGGTCTTGGGAGTCCCAAACCCACGACTATTATGTTGCAGTTGGTAGATAGATCACTTGCTAGACCAGATGGTATTATTGAAGATGTGTTGGTGCAAGTGGGATCTTTAATCTTTTTGGTGGATTTTTTGATTCTTGACTTTGAGGCTGAACCAGTTGTTCCATTAATTTTGGGACAACCCTTCTTAGCAATAGGACAGTCACTTATTGATGTAGTAGCTGGAAAAATTATAATGCGAGCGCACGATAAAGTAGAAGTTTTGATGTGTACAGAGCATTGAAACCTCCAGCTATATATGAGGAGTTTTCTTCTATATCGGTTCTTGATCTTGCTCTGGATTGGCAATTGCTTTTTTTTATGATCCATTAGAGAGAGATTGATGGATTATGATCTATATGGAGACGTGGAAGCATTGAAATTGGTCCAAGTTATGAATTTGGCTGTAATCAAGACAAATAAAGTGTTGATTGAGCCTTTAAATAGACCAATTGGTCCACCACCCAGGCCTTCAGTCAAAGAAGCTCTTAACTTAGAGCTTAAGGCTATTCCTCCTCACTTACAATTTGTTTTCTTGGTGATCAAGATATCTTGCCTGTAGATGTACAGGTAAAGGAAGCTGTAGCACACTGTTAGATGAGGGTTGATGAGGTAGATAAGTACTATCATATGAGGGCCCCACCATAAACTAGGAACTTAAGTACCATTCAACATACAGGTAATACCATTCAAAATCTCAAAAGGAGAAAAAAGGTGATTGGCTGGCAAATGTCTGACATTTTTGAAATCAATCCAATATCTTGCATGCATAGTATTTACATGGAAGAGGGGTACAAACCTAGAGTGCAGCAACAATGAAGGTTGAATCCTGTGATGAAGGAAGTGGTCAGGAAAGAAGTTATCAAGTGGTTAGATAGTGGTATTTTTTACCTAATTTTCGATAGCAAATAGGTGAGTCCGATGCACTGTATACCCAATAAAAGAGGAATGACAGTAGTGACCAATGATGATAATTAGTTATTTCCCACACGTACAGTGACCGGTTGGAGAATATGTATAGATTATCGGATATTGAACGAAGCAACTCATAAAAATCACTTTCCAATTTCCTTCATTCGTCAAATGCTGGATAGATTGGCAGGGCAAGAGTATTATTTTTTTCTGGATGTGTACTCTGGCTACAATTAGATAAGCATAGCACCAAAAGACCAATAGAATACCACGTTCACTTGTCCATACAGTGCATATGTGTTCAGACGCATGCCCTTCGGCTTATACAATGCACCTTCTACATTTCAGAGGTATATGATGGCGATATTTTTAGACATAGTGGAAGAATTTATGGAGGTATTCATGGATGGTTTCTCTATGTATGGTAATTCATTTTAAAAGTGTTTGCGAAATCTCGACAAAGTTCTAGCTCGATGCGAAGAAACAAGCTTGGTGTTGAATTGGGAAAAATATCATTTTATGGTTAAGGAAGGAATTGTCTTAGGCCATAAAGTTTCATGCAAAGGGCTGGAAGTGGAAAAAGCAAAGGTGGAAGTAATTGAAAAGTTGCCTCATCCAGTCACAGTCAAGGGAGTGCAGAGTTTTTTAGGACATGCTGGGTTCTATAGACCATTCATTCAAGATTTCTCAAAGATTGCAAGTCCCATGTGCAAATTGTTCGAAAAAGAAGCCAAGTTTGAGTTCGGGTTTGATTACCAAGAAGCTTTTGAAAAGCTTAAGAAGAATTTGATGGAAGCATATATTTTGATAACACCAGATTGGGAGTTACCTTTTGAGTTAATATGTGATGCTAGTGACATTGCAGTGGGAGCAGTGTTGGGTGAGAGAAAATAAAAGGCATTTCAATCGATCTACTATGCTAGCAAGGTCTTGAATGATGCTTAAGTTAGCTACACAGTTACACAGAAAGAGATGTTGGTTGCGGTATATGCATTCAACAAGTTTCAATCTTACTTAGTTGGTACCAAGGTCATTGTTCATACAGACCATGCTGATGTGTGAGCTAATGGTAACATATTTGAGGCTTTTAAATAAGAATATTTTCAAAGTCTGAAGCAACTTTTGTCATTTTTGATTGTTTTATGTTTGATTTTACAGTAGAAACTAAGATGCTAGAGAACCAACAAAGATGGAAGCAAAAGAAATGAATCTGAAGTAATTAGAAGAGAAGTGTGGTTGAGGACATTTCTAATAAGTTGTCATCCCTGTTATAAGTTATCAGCTTCATCATCATCCTTGGATAGAGAATGGACCTGAGTTGAGAGCTATGACGACATTTTGTGATAAGCCATTGAGGAGCTGATAGGTCGTCAAAATTGCCATCAGCCTAAGGAAGAACATGAGAGATGAGGTAGATACATAACGACATTCATGATAATTCATCAAGGAGCTGATAGGACATCACAATTCATCGCTAGCCTAAGGTAGTGAATGTAAAAATTAAAGAGGAGCTGACGATAGTTGTAATAAGTCATCAGCCTCCTGATAAGGCATCACGAATGGCGTCACCTGTCCGAGAAATTGCTACACACTATGATTTTGTTTCCATAATTAGGGTGAACTATTTAAAGCATTGTTTAGGGTTTTCTACGGAGTTTCGAACATCTTTTGGTAGACATGTATTTTGTTAATTTTCTCTCTAGTTTCTTGGCTTGAACAAGCAATTAACTTTGAAGAGATTTCCATCAATACTTTGGGGATTCCTATTGTATCTAATCTGAGAATCACTAGTTATTATTCATCTTGTGGTAAGTTTATCTTTCAAATTATGAATTCATCTAGTTGTTCCGATCATTACATCATGAATGGCTAAACCCCTCAAACCTGAATTATGGGATCTATGGTTTAAGTTTTGGTAAGATGCTAAGTGTTTAAGATTCAAAAGGTAATAGGACTCTTTGATAATTCTAATATTTTAATCATTGTCTATTGGTTCCAAACAATAGATAGCACCTGCTTTGATTTGCTTGAGATGAGAAATCAAATATAGTAGGAAGTGAATTATTGATAGCGACTTGGAAGCACTAAAAACTTCCATTAAATAATTGATGTTGTAACAAGGTTGATTAACCTGAGGTGAAATCTGGTCATGAATATAAATTCCCTAAGTACAAGAGTCTTAGGTAATTAAATGCTTAAGTAGGTCGAGATACATTTAGGCATAACTTCGATAAGTATAACTTGTTGTCCTACTGTGACAATCTTGAACCACCATTAGCATTTGTCCAGTACCAATACCCCTGGTGAACATAATTATGGTTTTTTCTATAAACTCTTGATTACGAACACTGAAGCTAAAGTGTTCAATAATTACTTGCTAAACTAAAAACCCCCATTTTATCTTTTTGTATCATCTATTTCAATTCAACTTGTAGCTATAGTTTCAAATTAGTTTAATCGCCACTCACATTGTTCCCTGTAGATTTGACCCTAATTCCATAGTTGGGTAAATATATTGACGATGACCGCTTTGCACTAAAATGACATGTAAGTTGAGTGTTCTCAAAAATGGCACCATTGTCAAGGAAAAATTTGGCGTATTGAATTGGTTTTGAATTCTAGCCTACTTGCTTGAATTCAAACTTGTAAATATTTGTTTTTAGTTTACTTTTATTTCTTATGTTAGGTAGATTTTTATTTTAGCTTACTTACTACTATGGCATCATGGAATGAACATAATCTTGGTGGTTGGAAATCTTATCTTGATAATCTATGTCCATATTGTGATGGACCTTACTTTCGGCAAGACTGTAGATATGCTTCTTGGAGAGAGATATGTGCACCATCTCCATCCTATCAGGAGTATGATTGTTCTGTATGTGGTGGTCAAGATGGACATTGGAGTGATTGCCTAAAGGCCCCCTCCCCTCATTGTGCTAACCCAAATTCTAGTTCTTCTTATGATTTTGATAGGTCTTTTGGTCAAGAAAAGAAAGAATAAAGCACCGGAAAGAGTGGCATTGAAGCTATGCTTCAACTAATGTTGGATCGTGTGGACACAATGAATGATATCATATGTGATATATGTCAACAAATTAGGGTATTTAACAAGGAAATATAAAGGATAGGGGAGATGGATATCGAGGTCAATCATCCAAAGCACTCTTCTACATTATGTTTAGATGATATCTTGTCTGTGGAATCATTTAGACTAATCAAAGAGTGTGAATATGAGGAGAAAGAATCCTCTACTGATGATGAGCTTGACATTGATCAACCCTTGGAGATTTCCCAACCAACCGAACCAACCATGAGGGATGATGCCAAGATTGGGGAAATGGTGCTAGAGGCAAAAGAGGAAATCAAGAACAATCCTTGTGAAGACTCTAGTCCATTTCGGGGTAAAGATACTAATAGGGATGCTACTCTGGAAGTTAGAGTTAGTCCTCATTCGGATCACTTTTCAACATTATCCATGGTGGATGTGATGAAAGTCAAATCACCTAAGCAAATGACGAATTTTGAAAATGAGGAGGAAAATTCTTACATTTTGAAGTTTATCTTTCCAAAAGGGTATACCATAACCCCAATCGTAAAAGCCAAGAAGCCTAAATATCGATGTCCATTTAGTGGCTTTTTAAGATCCTCACTTCTTCCCAATGAGCCCACACAAAATTTTGATGCAAAATTGGGCAAGCGATTCAAGTCTTTGAAGTGGCATGATAGAATATTCCTTATCACGCCCTCAACTTTGGCCAACTGACCTAAAAGAAGTAAAGATCAAAAGATGGACCGAAAATTCAAATCATCTAAGTGGAGGGATAAAGGATGACTAAATAATGTCGTACCGCGACACTTAATTAGGTGCTGCTTGGGAGGAAACCCAAGGTATTTTGTTTTTTGTATTCGTATTATGTGATTGACATCAGATCTTCACACCCATGGTGCCGCAGGTATGTTTCTAACTCTCTTATTTTGGTTTGACGCATTAGGGACCTTGCATGATTTTTAGTTAAGGGTGGGGCTACTTATGGATGTTGATGTTCTCCTGGAGTTTTTGTTGTCGTGCCTCTTTCCCCGGAGTTTTGTTCCTAGTAGAGCCGGAATGTTTAGGCGTATTGTGATTTATTGTAAAATGTTGTAGTTGACTAGGAGAAATACAAGTACCTTAGGCAGTTAACATGTTTTTGTTGATTTTTGTACATCTCTCCAATGGTCTATTTTATGACTGTGTGATACGCATTTATGTATGACCACTGTGCATCTTGTTATGGCATTAGTACTAGTGACATAATAATCACTGCTAATAATTGCATGAACCGAATGGGTAGTAGCTTGTGATGTACCTTTGTGGCATGTGTGTGTGAGATACTACCTAGTTCCCGTTTGTGTTAAATCCAAAACTTGCTCGGTTGATCTTGCCTTGGTTGTAGGATAGCGGTTAGGAAAAAATCATAGGCCATTGTTGATATTAGTCCACTTTTAGCGTAATGACCTTCCGTGTGTGAATAATATCCCTTAATCCTAATTTTGAGCCTGAACGCCTATTCTTTTTACTATACCTATCACCTTCCCATTTGTATCACAATGAACTTATTTTGCCCCTGGTCCTCCTCGGACATTGTGCACTTTGACTTAGGCAGATAGCCTAAGTTGAGGGTGGCTATCATAGGGGTGCGTGATGTAAAGTAAGTACGAAGAAGGATAATAAATTGAAAAAAAAAGTATGCAAGGCTGGGTGTGGTAGAAAAATAATGAGAAAATAAAAATTGTGAAAAAAAATTAATGAATAAAAACTACACCCAGCTTGAATGTGATTTAATCAAGAAAGGGAGAAATAAGATAAAGGTTGATAAGCGAGACCCAAAAAATTATGCAGTGCCAAGGAGGATTAATTACTTTAAATATCCTTGTGTATCATACCAGCCCCTAGCCTACATTACAAGCCAAAGAGAAGACCTATAGTGATCCTAGTTGACATGTCTGAAGACCTTGGTAATGAAAATAAGGTCAAGCCTATGGTATTCGGCATACATTGATTGGAACTTCATTCTGAGAGTGAGTGTCTTGTGATTGTCCCCATGGTTATATATGTGATGTCTGATATGAGAAAAGGGGGATCTCTTTGTAGTGAGGGTACACTGGTTACATCGCTAGTTACTGACTTGTTTGGATAGTGTAAACTTGATGCATGCATGATTGTGTTGCTGATTTGGTGTCATATCTTGATTCCTGTGTGTTGCAATGTTGTCCTTCAATAATATACACAGCTGTTCTTGAATTGACTGACCTTGGAGATGGTGAAGATATTTGAGATGATATAGATAATTGACTGCCAAATGTATTTTGTATTCTCTTAGTTATGTTTGAGTTGCTTGAGGACAAGAAATTGTTTTAAGTTGAGGGTGTTGATGTGTGAGCTGATGCTAACATATTTGAGGCTTTGAACTAAGAATAATTGCATAGTCTTAAGAAACTTTTGTCATTTTTTAATATTTTATGTTTGATTTTGCAGTAGAAGATAAGATGATAGAGAACCAACAAGGTTGGAAGTAAAAGAAGTGAAATCTGAAGTAATTAGAATAGAAGTGTGGTCGAAGACATTACTAATAAGTCTTCAGCCCTGTGATAAGTTATCAGCTTCATCATCATCCTTCGACAGAGAATGGACCTGAGTTGAGAGTTGTGACGACATTTTGTGCTAAGCCATCAAGGAGCTGATAGGTCGTCAAAATTACTGTCGGCCTAAGGAATAACATGAGAGATGTGGTAGAGACTTGACGACATTCGTGATAAGTCATCAAGGAGTTGATAAGACATCATAGTTCATCATCATCCTAAGGCAGTAAATGTCAAAATCAAAGAGGAGATAATGACATTTGTGATAAGTCATAAGCCTCCTGATAAGGCGTCACGAATGGTGTCACCTATCCGAGGAATTTCTGCACTCTATGATTTTGTTTCCATAATTAGGGTAAACTATTTAAAGCATTGTTTAGGGTTTTCTAAGGAGTTCCGAATAGCTTTTAGGAGACATGTATTTTTTTACTTTTCTCTCTAGTTTCTTGGCTTGAACAAGCAATTAACTTTGAAGAGATTTCCATCAATACTTTGGGGATTCTAATTGTGATCTAATTTGAGAATCACTAGTTATTATTCATATTATGGTAAGTTTATATTTCAAATTATGAATTCATCTAGTTGTTCTGATCATTACATCATGAGCGGCTAAACCCCTCTAACCCAAATTATGGGATCTATGGGTTAAATTTTGGTAAGATGCTAAGTGTTTAAGATTGAAAAGGTAATAAGACTCCTTGATAATTCCAAGATTTTAATTATTGTCTATTGGTTGCAAACAATAGATAGCACCTGCTTTGATTTGCCCGAGATAAGAAATCAATACAGTAGGAAGTGAATTATTGACAGGGATTTGGAAGCACTAAAAACTTTCATTTAATAATTGACGGTGTAACAAGGTTGATTAACCTGAGGTAAAATCTAGTTATGAATATAAATTCCCTAAGTCCGAGAGCATTAGGTAATTAAATGCTTAAGTAGGTCGAGAGACATTTAGGCATAACTTCGAAAAATATAACTTTTTTTCCAACCTACTGTGAAAATATTGAACCACCATTAGCATCTGTTAAGTATCAAAACCCCTAGTGAACATAATTCTGGTTTTTTCCATAAACTTTTGATTACGAACACTGAAGCTAAAGTGATCAATAATTACTTGCTAAACTAAAAAAAACCCCATTTTATCTTTTCATATCATCTATTTGAATTCAACTTGTAGCTATAGTTTTAAATTAGTTTAATCGCCACTCACATTGTTCCCTGTGAATTCGACCCCGACTCCAAAGTTGGATAAATATATTGACAACGACCGTCTTGCACTAAATTGTCATGTGAGTTGAGTGTTATCATATGTTGTCATTAAGTATCTTGTGAACAAAAAGGATGTGAAGCCACGACTAATTAAGTGGATTCTTCTACTTCAGGAATTTGATCTTGTGGTGCGAGATAGAAAGAGAGCTGAAAATCAAGTTGTTGATCACTTGTCATGGCTGGAAAATTGAGACCATATTTTGGATGACTTTCTGAGTATTGAGGAAGAGTTTCCTAATGAGAAGTTAATGTCATTGGATGCAGTTGAGTTCCCATGGTATGTTGACATTGTGAACTTGATGGCTTGTGAGGTGTACCCTCCTGAAATTACCACACAACAAAGGAAGAAATTACTCCATGATTCTCATGCTTACATTTGGTAAGAACCATACCTTTTCAAGCAGGGACCAGATGGAGTGATTCGTAGGTGTATTTCAGAGGCTGAATTCTCAAAGGTGTTACAAGATTTCCACTCATTTCCATATGGTGGACATCATAGGGGTGAGAGGACTATGTGGAAAGTGTTGCAACCAGGTTTTTTTGGCCGACTCTGTTTAAAGAAACAGTGGCTTTTGTAAAGAATTGTGATCAATGTCAAAGGTTGGGTACTAAATCTAAGCATCATGAGATGCCCCTCAATAATACTTTAGAAGTGGAATTCTTTTATGTTTGGGGGATCGATTTCATGGGCCTATTCCCACCTTTGAAAGGTAATCTATACATTATTATAGTGGTGGACTATGTCTCTAAATGGGTGAAAGCTATGGCAAGTTTGACTAATGATGCAAGAGTGGTGCTAAAGTTTGTGAAGAAGAACATATTTTCTAGATTTGGTACGCCAAGAGCAATAATTAGTGATGGAGGTACGCACTTTATCAACACCTGGTTCAAAAATTTTTTTACTAAGTATGGTGTTAGGCACAAGGTTGCCACTGCGTACCATCCTCAAATGAGTGGACAAGTAGAGGTATCCAATCGGGAGATTAAGCAAATACTTTAGAAAATCATGAATGGGCAGAGAAAAGATTGGTCAAAGAAGCTAGATGATGTACTTTGGGCATATCAAACAACATACAAGACGTCTATTGGGACATCTCCATATCGCTTGGTGTATGGTAAGGCGTGTCATCTTCCTGTAGAGTTGGAACAACAAGCATATTGGGTGGTGAAGAAGCTGAACTTTGAGATGACTGTCGTGGGGGAAAGAAAGTTATTGCAACTAAATGAGCTTGATGAGTTTAGACTCCACGCCTATGAAAATTCCAAGATTTACAAGGAAAAGACCAATAGATGGCATGACAAGAAAATTCAAGTAAGGGAATTTGAACCCGGACAACTTGTGTCGTTGTTTAATTCACGGCTTAAGTTGTTTTTGAGAAAATTATGATCAAAATGGTTTGGACATTTTGAGGTGGGGCGTATGACACCTCATGGAGCTGTGGAGTTGTGGAATAAAGAGAAGAAAGAGAAGTTCCTTATTAATGGACAGAGTGTAAAGCATTATTGGGCGGATCATCCGGATAAGCACAAGGAATCTATCACTTTTGCTTATGAATGATGATGAGCTAAGTCGTTCCATGATGTAAAATAAGGTGCTATGTGGGAAACAACCCACATATGTATTGTAATAGGTAGTTTAATTTTTAGATTGTAAAATCAAAACGAAAAGATAAATACAAAAAGATGAGTCATGCCATGACCAAAACTAAGGTGCTGAGTGGGAGGCAACCCACTTTTACTTACAATTTTTGTTGTTTTTGTTTGAGATTGTGGGGAATTTCAAAGTGAAAATGAGGAGATTGCCACAATTGAGGAAAGCAATCTGATTTGCAAATTAATATGTGTAAGTGGGGATTTTCTCAGGTAAGAAAAAAGTGAAAATTACACAAGGAAATCTGATTTTGAAGAATGGTGCGACACGGAACTGGGTATTTTGACAATTGTCAAATTCCAGGAAGGATCTACGATTTCCATCGTGACACGGAGAAGGGTGATTTGACAATTATCAAATTCCAATAGCCTGTCATGATTTTCAGTGCGACACGTAACTTGGAAAATTGACAATTATCAATTCATAGTGTCTTAACGCAAAATTTAGCGCATCGCAGTGGGTAGTTAAATGGTAATTGGCATTTTCCAGTAGGTATATGTGATATTACCGCATCGTGGAGGGGGTTAAAATTGGGCAGAAATTTTGAATTTAAGCTAACCCGACCTACCCCTCTATATATATCCCCTCCAAAACCCTAAAGCCTCTTATTTCTACTCAAGAGCCGTATTCTCAAAATTTTCTCCTAAAACCTCCTAAAATTTTTCCAAATTTTCATCCCTCTTTCAACCTTTGAGGTATGTGTTTTAAGATGTAACTTTGCTTCTTTTTATTTGTGACCTGTAATGTTGGCTAGCATTTTAGGGCTTAATATTATTTTTCCCTATCTTAGAAGTTATCAATTTTAGTATTGCTTGTGATATATTGTCTTGTAATCTTTGTGATGTTATAATAGATTAGTTATATACAGATGGTATTAGGGGGAAATTATTTTTCAAATGTTAGGTGTGAAGTCACGGAATGTAGGGAAATATAGCTAGACGTGTGAATCAAGAAGGTTTAGGAAGTTAGGGTTAATTTTATTTGAGGTTAGTCGATTTAGTAGAATTGTAGACAAATTACTCTTCTATTGAGTGATTAGATGGGAATAGATGAGATGATGTTTTGTGTTGAGGAAAAGTATAAGGTTGTGGTATTCCGCAGAGCAATAAGATGTATTTGAATGTCATAGTGAGGTCAACAAAGGGAAGTCTGAGTACTATAGATTTTAAGGCATGTGTTCTAGCTCATAACTAAGTGTGGGGTGCAAAGTAGTCTGTAATGCACATTCAGTTTAGCTAGTCCCAAGTTTAACATACTCAAATGTTTGTTGCATCTTTTGTATTATAGGAATAATGGAACCATAACCAAGTAAGGGGAAGACAAAGGCAGGACCTTCTACACCTGCTAGGAAGAGGAGCAGACCATTTGAGGTCAACTAACTAGGGTACCTAGGGCCCCACCACTTCAGTGAGGGTGGGTTTGTAAATTTCAATTCAAAGTTGTACGCAAGGATGAAAAGCAGTGGTATTCCCAACATATGGATGCCAAGTATATACCGGAGGTATATATTGATCGTGTCATCCTCATCAGAGAATGTCCGTCCATGGTATGGAGAATTAAGGATATCAATATGAATTTCATCTTCCACAGCTGACTGAGTGTAATTTGTACTTAGAGAGTTTTATGCTAATTGGGACCCTAGTCATCCTAAACATTTGTTGAAGGTTCCCAGGAAAGTGATGCGATTCACTGCTGCTAATATTAATAATTTGTTGGGGATACCAAAAGCAAACCTAAATTTCTTAAGGCAGTTTATTATTTCTCCTCCATATGCATATATCAGGCATTTGTTATGTGGTCAGCGATTCTTAGCTTGTTGGACCAGGCATCGTATTACAGGTTTGCACTCTTCCTTCCCTTATGCTCAGATGAATAAGGAAGCAAGGATGTGGGGTCATATTATTTATTAATGCTTGATTCAAGGCAAGCATGTGAAGGAGGTTACTCGGGATAGGGTATGTTTGATCTATGTCCTGATGTGTTCTGATGTGGAGATAAATGTGGGTAATGTCATTTTTTCTATGATGAAAAAGGCGCGTACCCAGGTGGGGCATAGTTTTGGGTTTATAGGTTTAGTTACTAGATTTTTGCAAAGGCAAACGGTGGATAAAGAGGATCTGGATTACAAGCCCGAGGTTATCACTCGTCTTGTGGATATAACTACTGCAAGGAGTACATCTGGGGAAGCTGGCCTGATTTTGACCATGTTGGAGCGACAAACAAGGACTGATAAGGCATTGGGTAGGCTGTATGGTCTTATGATGATGATGTCAAATACGGGAGGCAGACCAGCCACACCAGAGGAGCTCCATGCCGTAGAGCTCAATTATCTACTCGGCCATCATGCTAGGACTATGTTGACGATTGGACTAGATTTTGTTGAGCCAGTTGATGATATACCAAATGATGAACAGCACAGATACAGGGATTCAGACATGGATTCGGATGAAGAGGACCAGTCTGATGATGATGGTGATGATGTGGACGGTACTCCTAAGGATATGACTGCTATAGTCCAGTTTGACTGACCAGGGGGTATACTGCCATCCTACCATAGGCTTATTTGGAAGCACTGGGACAGTGCTTTATTTAAGTGTGGGGTGGTGGATTCGTATTCTTTTTTATCTTTGTATTCTGGCAGAACAATTTTATTTTCTGTTATGTTAATTTTGCAAGTACTAGCTATTCGGAACACTGGTCTGTAATAGTTAGTAACTTTGTGGATTGCAATTTTCCCTCTTTGGCATTTATTACATGTTGCTTCAGTTTAAAGTATTATTTTATTGTTATTTTTCACCCTCATTGGCAAATTTTAGTTTCAAGTAGTTACGTTTGTCTTTGCCCTCTTTGGTAATTAGGAATAAACAGTCATAGTTAGTTGTCATCCCCTATTATAGATGGATGACGACCGTCTTAAGGGGAGTGATCGTAGGAAGTAAATAAATTTATGAGAACCTAATCACTAGCTTAAAGGAGTGTGTAAAATGGGCCATCTTTGCAGTAATAGAAATTTATTTGAGTATAAATAAGCATTAGAGTGTTTTTATTTGAGTACTAATGATTTAATCTCAATAAATGAAATTTAATGTGTTGTCTTAATTTTGAATTCAATAAAGAACATCATTGGGAATGTTGGTTTAATTCCGTGCATACACTGTGAGTGTGAGGATTTGTGTATATTCTACATGAATAGAAATGACTAGAACTTGCTCGGTGTGTCTATAAAGTGAAATAAAGGGTGTTGGGTATAGGAAGTGATGTGGGCATTTCTTTGACAGTTTTGTTTCTAACTTAAATAGACCTACCTTGGTGAATAGTCTTAGTCAGCCCCGTTGAGCCTTTAGCCTTTTTCTTTGGTAGCCTGTTATGTAACCCTATCCTTTCTTTGCTAAATCATAATTTGATCCAAAAGCTCCTGAGCATTCTAACATAAGACTAAAAGGAGATTAAGAGCGTAAATGTGGAGGAGAAAAGGTAATAATTTAATTCCCCCAAAGTAGTTGTTATTGATGTTTGATGATTCTAGGATAAATGGGAGGTAGTAAATAGAAATGTTACAATGAACCTGTTTTGGCCCTGGTCCAGTTGAATACTGCATCTTAATGAAGGCTTTTCGCTTAAGTTAAGGTGTCTATAATAGGGGTGCGTAACATGAAATTGGTACAAAAAAAAGAGAAGTATGTGGAAAGAATGACTAATACTCCCAACCCGATTTTAGTAAATAGGCTAATTGAAAGAGGAGTTGACAAATGAAAGAATGGGGAGAAAATAGAATGATAAATTGGTGTTGGAAAACAGATTTAATTGATAGTTCTTGTACTAAAACGCTCAGGAGCAATAGTCACTGTTTTCCCAAACAGTACCTACCTGTCTCTAAACCTTTATTTCAACCCAAAAAAGACCTAGTTGATCTTTCACCTAAACATCTGACTATTAGTGGAGTAGGACACTAAGGGCAATCTTATGGTTCGTTCACTAGCATGTACGAATTCTTTGTTGAGAGTGAGTGATTTGATATTGATACTCCCCTATTTTAGCATAGATATCAGCGTGAGTTAATATGGGAAAATTTTCTTGAGTGAGGATGCAGGCGGAATGATAGCCGGATTACTTATTGTGTTTCTTTGATTGAGTTTGCCGACATGTTTGAAATTCATTATTGAGATAGAAAAATTTATACTAAATTGTCTCATGTTGCTAAAAAATTATTTTGACACGATGATGTAAGAATACACTATTGCAAAGTGTAAGTGCCCATTGCAACATAACTTTGAGATTATGATGTAATGAGGAAGTAATTATGCTTTTGAATTTATATGTTCGAGGACGAACAAGGTTTTAAGTGTGGGGTGGTGATCTTGGGCACCCAGATTTAGACTTAGTTTAAGAACTTTTGTATGAATTCTTAAGTATAATTCAGCTTTTATTCCGTTTCGTGCCTAATGGATATGATTAGTACTTTAAGGCTAAAATCATGAAGAATTGTGTGTATTTGAATACAACGATGATATGGAAGGATTGAAGGAATGCAAAGGAGTGAAATAAAGCTAAAATACGGAAGCTGGAAAGTAGGAATTCTCATTTGAAGACACTCCGCGTCACACTGACCAACAAAATAGCAATGGTCAAATTACAGTAAAGGTCTGCAAAACCACCACATCGCAGAGCAGTTCCACTTATCAGATTTTGCAACCTGAAAGTTTAGCGCATCGCGAAAGATGGATATTTCACAATTGTCCCAATCCAGTGTCTCACCATGATATTGGCGCGTCGTGGTGAGGGTACATTTTACAATTGTGAAGGAATACTTGTGCTCTGCGATTTCCTAGATTTTAATGAAAAATAGTAATTGAAGGCATGGCGCGATGCGTCGGGTGGAAGAATCGGGAATATTTTAAGTGTTTTGTCCCAGCTATAAAAGGAAAAATCAAAGATAATTTTGGGGGACTTTTGGTGAAGCATGGGAGCGGTGGGAAAGCAGAAATTTCTCTCTTTTAGGGTTCTTAAACATTCTTTTAAATTTCTTTACTAGAAGACTTGTTGGGGGTATGATTTATTACTTATTTTGGATAATGAATTCAGACATGAGTAGCTAAACACCCTATTTCTAGGGTTGAGGCTAAGAACATGAATACTCTTTAATATACTTATTCATAATTTCTTTTTGGATTATCACCTGGGTTGTTTTTAATTTCTTGAGCTTACTATTTTAATGATTGGCCATCATTAGAACAAATCTATATTTCTATGTGCATCCGGGAGAAGAATCATAGGATAGAACGAAGAAATTAGAGAGCAAGGTTCTTATCCTTTTATGAAATAAGGGATCCGAATTAGCATCTAGGATAGGGATATACCTAGAAACCTTGTTTGGTTCACTTGCAAGAAGACAACTTCATGAATCTAGAAGAATTTTTGTATCTCTGCGGGAGTTGTAGCTACTACATTCAATAGATAAATGATTTGAGGTCGGGAGACCAAGATCGTTGCATAAACCTTGCGAATCATCAACCTGATAACCAATTAGAATGTGATGAGAATAGAGAATTGTATGATTGTTCAAAATACCTCAACCCTGGAATCATCTTCATTATTGATTACAACCGTTTCTTGCTTTGCTCTAGTCGTTACTAATTATTTCTTGTTTAGTAATTTATATTTTATTTATAGAATTAAAACCATCTTGATACCCCTAAGCACTTAATACCCATTTGTCTTAAACTAAAGATTAAATAAATTGCTAGTTTATTGATCCTCGTGGAAATGATATCTGATTGTCTAAGTCATTATATTATTTGCATGATTGCGTACACTTGCATGTGCGTAGAGATGCAACACCCACTGTCTAACTACAATAGCAGATGCATCTTCCTCATTCTTCTTCCCTCCAACACTTCCTGAACCCTTTTGATTTGCTTGAGTAGTCGCTTTCAATGATGCAAAACTCACAATGTAACCGTTCTTAATTCCATCTTCTATCATCTTCCCCATTTTAAGGACCTTAATAAATGTCTTGCCTAATACAGGTAACAAGTGTTGATAATATGCTTCATCATGTGCTTGAATAAATACCTCCACTATCTTACTTTATTTCATTAGCGGTTTCACCCTAGCAGCTTGTTCACGCCATTTTATCGTATACTCCCTAAAACTTCCTGCACTCTTCTTCTTCATATTAGTTAGTGATTTACCATTAGGGATCAACTTCACATTGTATTGGAATTGTAGCACGAATACATTAGATATTAGTTTTAAATTTAGCATTTTTGTCATTCCAATGGAATTAAGATAAGATGTGATTCTACACATCCCTCTATATCTAGAATTCTGGATTACTTGCTTAGGATGTTGGAGGTCCTGTTGCGGTTCCCTCAACTTTTAAATCATAAAAAGTTTAATGTAATTTTATCCTTGGTAACATTGCTCTATAGATGACAGTTATATTTTCTTTAAACTAACAGAACTGAAAATGAGAATGTCTCTAATTATTTGAAATTCACATGAAATTATAGAAAATTGTTGTAGTATTCATTAAATATTCATCTGATCAACTAATTTTCTCTCTATGTTACGGAAGATTCCGAATTAAGGAAAGGGTGGCGACCCGACATAGTATAATAGAAATGCAAAAAGTCAACTAGCTACTTTCTTTTGGATAACCTGTAGTAAGGATATCCTTTAATTTGATACATATTACTCAGTACAGTGGATGAGAAGATCAACGAAAATTATAATGTTGGAATTTGAGCATGTGCACGAGTTTAGGGGTGTAATTATTTCGGATCCGAATGGCATTAATAACCATTTGCTAAGGTTGGTTTGAAAAACTATCGAATGTGAATTTCAATGAAGTTGATGTAAATGAAGCTATTTATTGACGAGAATTGTTGTTTAAGTTGCCTTACCTATATGTATTGATCATACCGTATTTACCTTATTTGGATCAACATTGTTGCTTACAAGCTTCTTGATGCAACTAAAAATTAATTATTGTTCTTAACTTGCCACAACGATAGAGGGGTAGCACGATCACCTCTTGAAGTCTTCTTTTTTTTTTCAAAAGATAATTTTATGGAGTTGTCTACAATAATATGATTTGTTATTCGGTAGATATTGATCTTGCTCACTCCTTGATAAATTCGGCAAGATTTCATTCAAAAGTTCTCTACTTTCTTAAATTTCATGCGAAGTTAAAAAGGGTCAAATAAATTAAGACGGATAAAGTAGGAAAGATGTCTATTTTTTAGTATGATGAATTATTCCTATGATGAACTTTCAGGTCAATAATGTTGTCAAACTATTCAACAATGAGTTGAGGGTGTATTCTGCTTGGGTTTCACATAATTATATATTTATTGGGAGTGAATTTAGCATTTCTTTGATTATTATCCAGCGCATTAAAATATGATTGAACTATCATGGCTGTTTTTTGGATAGTGTTCTGATATTGTACGAGTGTTGATTATGGATAGTATATTTGATGTTGTCAAATGCAAGTATAGCTAATATACAATTCATCACAAGGAAAGCTTTCATTTTAGACATAGTACAAAACTAATTGTGAGAAAGAGTTTTTAAGTAAGCTTTTGAGCGTTTATTATTTTTCAAGAATACTATTTTTTATGATCACCTTTTCTTAAAATTATCCGAATTATCCACGCATCACACGGGATCGTGGGCTAGTATTTTTTAGTATGTGCATTTCTTTTACATGTCTAAGTCTAGGTATACTTATTTTATTTATATGCATTTTCATCTTGTTGTATTTGACAGAACAAATTTATATAGAGGACAAAAAATGGTTAAATTTATTTTTTACTTCGAAAAATTGGTTAAATATATCATTCCTCATATTTTTATGGCAAATTTATCCTCGTTTTCATACTTTGGAGCCAAAGTTACCTTCACATTAAGCTTTTCACATGTACCATTCCTTTAACAAAAAGCCTAAATCAACGTTAAATACCTCATTTTTTTAAAATAAAACATGTCCTAATCTAACGAATCTCACCCACAAAAAAAAATACAAACAAATATACTCCTCAGATCTGTTGGTATGAATTTCAACACTAAGTGCATGCATACCAAAATTTGAAATATCCAGTGGGCCTAAACACTGTTAAGTGTCATTTTTCATGAACTATACACTGATGGAGATCCAAGAACTGAGGGAGAGGTAAATTTTTTTGTGTTTGCGCTGATGCAAATTCATATTTTATGAGCAATGCACTGATAAATATTCATTGCTAATCAAGTTAGATTAGGATGTGTTTTAGTTTTTAAAAAATGAGATTATTTATCGTTGATTTGGACTTTTCTGTTAAATGAAGGGTACAAGTGAAAAGTTTCTTAACAATCAAGATAAATTTGACTCCAAAGTATGACAACGAAGATAAATTTGACCCAAAGTATGAGGAAGGACATATTTTGCCTATTTTTTAAAGTATAAAAGTAAATTTGACCCTTTTCCAATGTTCAATTGAAACAAGACTAAATTTAAATTTCTAACCGAAATTTTCGGGCAAGTTTGAAGGGAACTATATGTATTTGGACTTTGGCCTTTATGTTGTAATGACAATTTAAGCTTTAACACAGGGGTATCCATTCGAATGATCATTTTATGCCTAATTTTTGTGTAGGCATAATACACTAAAATGCTATTTAACTTGATTTTAGTTTGCATTTATGTCATTCAACTTTGAGTATGCATAAGTAGGCATTGAAGGTTGATAAAGTTGAGCAAGTAGGCATATTCGTTTTACATGATGTCCTACGAGGCAGATTCACATCGTAGCTAGCGTCCTATGTATTTTACGCCCTGTAGAATGTGTGCACCTACTTGTTCAACTTTATACAAATTTAAGTGTCTACTTATGCACATTATAAGTTGAATGCCATACATGTTAGTTGAAGCCAAGTTAAAATGTAGGTTTATGTGTATTTTGCCTTTCTTTTATAGCTTTATAAATGTGATCATATACAGATAAAATCATAAAACTTTGACCAATTTCTATTTACTCAATAATTATATTTGTGGGGACTTGGGGTACATAACTCAACTAGTACTACTGGTAGGTATATTTATTAGATTATTGCACGCCTCTTTATATACTAGTTTCACAAGGTCCGGGGCTCAGACTCAAAATGTAAAATTAATAATTAAAATATTAAAATATAATTTTTATCATACTTTTTTATTTATTTTATAAAATAATAATTAAAATCTAAAAATATAATTCATATCCTACTTTTTTTTACTTTATAATTAAAATAATCTTATGACAAACATGTTAAATACATTTTTTGATCAATTTGTAATTACAAAAGTTCTTAATCATATAATTGGATATTCTTAAATAAAATTTTAATTTGTGGGGAAGAAAGTATTACCGAAGAATTAGAATATATGAAAAGGCCACAAGTAATTCAATATTTTATAAAATAACATTATTTAAAATATGTTAATAATTACAGTTCGATGAAGATCATAAATTAAAAATATTGATATTTTTATGAATTTTTGGATAAATAATTTCTTAATTATAAATAGAAATAAACGTATTTTAATATTTATTGAGTTTTAATTTCATTCATAATTTCATGTGGCACGACATTTGCAAAATTCAGTTTCTTTTATCTTATACAACAAAATATTTTAATGACTTCAAGTATATATAGGAATAGTTATGACCTTAATTTAGAGTATTTACACAAATTAACTTAATAATAATATATAAGGATATTAAATAGTAGTTAAATTAGATTAATAAATTATTTCATTCGGTTAATTTACTTGTTGTGTTTATCTTTTACACTCACCATAAAAGAATATTTTATCCATCCTCTTTTAACTATTGATTTATCCTTTTTCATGCCCACTAAAAAAAATAATAAAAATAATGTGTTATTTATTATTTATTACATTACCATATTTATTACATGATTTTTAAGAATTGAGCAATTGAACAATATTAAAAGAACTATAAAAGTTTTAATTGAAATTTATTGTAAACTTTAATTTTTTATTAATGTTATTTTGAAAATAATTTTGTTTGAGTTAAAGTGATTGTTAATTTAAACTCTAGTTTAATTATTTACAAAGAAAAAATTACATATATACACAAGTTAACAATTAAGTATTACATAAAATCTCAAATCCTCAAAGTAATTACAAAAATCCCTTATTAATAACATAAAATCCCTTAAATTTATTCTTTCTCTCTCATCCCCCTCATACTTATCAAAATATCGTATTTTGTTTCTTTTTTTTTGTGCACCAATTTTTGCTCCATTATTGCACTCCCTATTATACGCCTATTCTCCTTGAGATCGTCACGCCATCTTAGATTAGTTTGTTGTAAACTGACTTGATTTTTTATTTTGAAGAGTTGCTTATATATTTGATTTACTGTTGTGACTACTTATACATTAAACTGATATGTATGGGGAATCTGTGTCTAGTTGAGAATCATATTTTTTTTGTATTTGTAATGATATATGATATGTATTAAAACTGCTTATACAGATATATATATATTTATATATATATATATATATATATATATAGAGAGAGAGAGAGAGAGAGAGATAACTGTTGTTTTTTTAATTATCAATGTTTCTTATACATTTAGTAATTGCAGTTATGATGAAAACTAATGTATTAAATTATAAAACAAATTATACATATACATCTTATGTATAGGGAAATAAATTATGGTAAATTGTTTAAAGATATTTTTTGAATTTGAATTTTATTTATGGAAAGAAAATAAATTATGGTGATGTTTAAAGATATTTTTTGAATTTGAATTTCAATTACTATTTTTAAGTATCAACTAAATCAGAAGAGTTAATTAATGTCGTTAATTAAGCAATAGAATCATCCTAGCTGATTTCGTTTCCATAAATATAGTCTAAACAGATTTTTTATACATTGAAGCAACGTATGAGGGTCAATGACATGTATGTGTATTTTACCCAAAATTGGGAGAGAGAAAGTGATTCGGGATTTTATGTAAATACTTTCATTAAGGTAGGGATTTATGTGGTTTATACTTAATTAAAAGGTCATCTATTAGGTAGCAAGTGGGTTTGGGCCACAGGTGACAAAAGAGTTTTAAAATGAGGTGTAGGTGACACAAGTCTTAATTATTAGGTGGAGGTGACAATTACTTTATTATGTATTAAGAAAGTTCGGGATGTTTGAAAATAACCCACAAGTTTTTAAATTTATACTTTGATCCAAATTTTAGCTTATATAACGGAAAATGGAGAGAAAAAAGGTGTTTTTTCTCTCTTCTCACCCTTTGTTGATTTCTCTCTCTTAGAGATTTTTGTTGTTTATTGTTGATGCTGCTTCATTCATCATCTTCTGCTTCATTATCATCATCTTCTACTTCATTATCATATTCATCTTGTTCTTGTTAACCATTTGTTGTTGTTGTTGTTACCGCTACTGTTGCTATTTGACCAATTTCTTAGGTCAAATTTTGTTTCTAACATCACTTTCCACTTTGGCATTACTTCATAGGAGACGTTGGTAAGTCAAATTATGATTTTTAGTTAAATTTATCATCTGAATAACTGCTATTGTGTTATTGTTTTCCAACAATGGATAGAAATCAATCATGAATCCAACATAAAATCCATCAGTTTAAACAGATAAATTATCTATTGCGACAGATGAGACATTTGTTTCAAAGGAAGACTAATATGTTGGATTCATGTTTAAACAGATGGCACATCTGTTGCAACATTTGACATATATGTTGCAACAGATTAGTTACCTTTTGCAACAGAACCTAAATACGATTCCAACATAGGTTACAATAAATTAATAACCTATTGCATCAGGTAAGTCATCTGTCACAACAGGTTAATTATCTGTTGCAACTGTCACTCATCTGTTGGAACCAGCTTCAAAGGTGATTTAGTTATAACATAAATTCCAACAAGCGATTCATCTGTTGCAACAGATATTCAGACCCATAACATGAATCCCAACAGGTAATAATCTGTTTTGACTCATCATTTACCTGTTGCGACAGATAACACATCTGTTGGGATTCATTCACGGCACTATGAAATCACTATCAACTTTTTTTAATAAATGACTTTGTTTAGGTACCACTAATGGAGGGATTAATAACAATAGGGGTGGATTGTCATGATCATTGGGTCAAGAAGAGCAATCGATATGTATGGCGTTGGAAGGAGGGTGAAATGCTAGAGATGATAGCTATGACAGTCCAAAGTGATGTTTCGTATGATGATTTTGTGAATTTAATCATCAACTTTTGTGGACTGAATTGTCAATCGGAAGAATTCACCATCAGCTACATGCACAGCTCCTTTGAAAATCAGAGGGTACTGTCTTTCAAGAAAACCGATCAGGTTCGGTTGCGTTCATATCTAAGTGATTCAACCAGGCTGGTGTTAAAGGTGTACATGGTTGAAAAAACTAGAGAGCTTGAGAACCATAATGTAGAAGAAGAAGAAAAAAAAAGTCTTTTTTGATGATAGTTTGGATGATCTAGACATGAATATTCCAGATGATGATCAAACACCTACACCCGTTGATGTGACCAATACGATGTGCAATTCTTTTTAATCGACACAATCTAGAAATCTTCAAGATGAAGGGACCAACCTTTTCATTGGAATGTCATTCAAGGACAATAATGAACTATCTAACACTTTGTTTATTTCTTGCGTGAAAAAAGATTTCAGAATAAAGAAGGTAATTAATTCGAGCAGTGTTTCTTGATTCAAATGTGCTAATTCGAACTATAAGTGGTGGTTGAGTGTGATGAAATATGCAAGTTCTGACAGATTCATCATTCATAAATATTAAAAGCATCACACATGTGGTTCGGAGCACATCTCGAGCCAAAATCCTCACGCCACGGCAAAGGTCCTCGATGAATATTTTAGGAGTAGTTTTCCCGATGGCAAAGGCCCTTCAACATGGCTTATGTCTAATCAACTCCTTACAGATTTAGGTGTCCTGGTTAGTTATTGGAAGGTATATACGGCCATGGGGATGTCCAAGGACCTAGTTCGGGGGACTCTCGATCATGGGTATGAAGCCTTGGATGCTTACCGTTATATGATTGAGTCAACAAATCCTGAAAGTAAGACGGCATTGCATCTAGATGAAAACGGAAGGTTCAAGTACTATTTTGTATCCTATGGTGCTTGGATTCAAGGTTTTTGACATTTGAGAAAAGGCATAGCCGTCGACGGTACCTTATTGAGGAGCAAGTATAATGGAGTTCTGCTAGCGACGGTGGTGTAGGATGCAGAGAATCACATCTTTCCTGTCACTTTTTGTGTAGTGGACAAGGAATGTGATGTCTCTTATGGATTTTTTTTTAACAACTGCAATGCTGCATCGAAGATACCAAAGAGTTGTGTTTTGTATCGGATAGGCATCCAAGTATTCCAAAGATGGGTTCATTTTTCTTCACTTCAACTTACTTTGGTTGTTGCATCAGGCATCTTGGAGAGAACATTCAAAACAACTATCACAATGAAAGGGTCGTCACCTTTTTTTATAGAGCAGCTAAAGCATATAGTAAAGAGGAGTGTTTAGACCATTTCAATCAAATAGCGGATGTGAATCCCAAGGTAGCAGAATTTCTTGCACGTGTCAGTTTTGAGAGATGGAGCCGGGCATTATGTCCATCAAATAGGTACATTCTTATGAATTTAATGTCTTGTTTGATTTACAAGTTTAGTTTGATGTCTTACTAAGTGATTCTTTTCTATAGGTACAATATTATAACATCAAACATAGCTGAATCGGTGAATTCATTGTTTGGCGATGAAAGAGAATTTTTCATCAAGTCTATGTTTGAAAAAATAAGCGAGAAATATAGCAATTTTTTTAACAAAAGGCGTGTGCAGTTCAAGTGCCCAGAAAAAAGAACCCGATTTGTTCTCGAAATCAAAAAGAAAATATCAACGAACATCAGTTTAGGGAATAGGTTATTCTCTCATAAAATAGAAGATTACAAATTCTGTATCACCGGTCATGGTGATGCTGCCACGGTCGATCTTCAAAAAGATCTTGTATGTGTAGAGTTTTTGACTTGGACAAAATACCTTGTCCACATGCTATGGCAGCCCTTCGAGCTCAATATAGCCATAAATATGGACCTGAAGTTTATGAGCACTCCTCTCAATATTATTCGGTGGAAAAATATGAAATGGCATATAGTGGGTATATTACTCCGGTGTTTCCTGAAGAATCTTGGGTTGTTCCATTAGAGCTTATGGGGAGATTAATACCTCCTTCATATATTGACCCAAGCACTATCAAATCGGGAAGAAAGCCATATAAAAGGAGGCATGGAGTTGGAGAATCATTTTCATCAATAAGAAACAAGTACTCCATATGTAAGTGCACTGGCCATAAAAAAACTACATGCCCGAATCATAATCCACCATGATCGTTGTAATTGTAGAAACTTGTGTTGTTGTTTGTTTGTTGTGGACTTTTATATATTTAACTCATTGTTGTGAACCTAATGTTATCATTTATTATATATAAAATATCTTTGTTTTTAAATAACTTGTGCATCAATAAAATGAGGCAAAACATGAACTTAAATAATACAGTAGACCACAATTATTCTCAACAGTTGCACAAACAATTGGAATGCTTTCCTCCAACAGATGAAATCTGTCGAAATAGATGGATAATCTGTTGAAACCCAACAGATAACCAATCGGTTCCAACTGTTGAAAGAACTCAAAATCCAAAATTGCTAGTGCTACTGGATTCAACATTGCCTCCAACCGTCAACATGTTAACATGTATTAGATTAGAAGAAAACAGAAAGAAAATTGAATAGAAATTAAAATGCCAAAGTCTAACTAAAAGTAAATTTTTCATTAAATGAAAAATAAAATACATTAGGTATAGATCCAATATAAAAAAATTAAAACACATACGCTACAAGAAAAAATACATTCTAATTATTATTATCATCATCATCATTAATGACAACAGGTCAATCAACTCACAGCAGCAAGGCTCTCATCAGCCTCTGCATCTCTCTGAACATTGTTGCTCTCACAGCGACCAACTCGCTCTGCAGGTAATTAACCTGCCTTTGAAGTTCCCGTACTGTGTCGCGTAGAATAGCAATGTCCGAAAAAGGATCAGCCATATCTAGAACACGCATAAATTAACAAATGTAAAGAAAAATGTTCACAATGTAATACAACGTATACGACCAACTGGTAAATTTATGCCAGAAAAAAACTTACCTCAACGAGAAAGAAATATGCTCTCTGAAGAGAAGTGGTTGAAGATGTCACACGAAAGAAAAAATGCAAGAAATAAATAGAGTTGAATGAAGATTGAGGGACCTATAATATAATCTGGACGTGTCAGGCCAAAAGGCAAGACTTTTCAGCTCCATTGTATTAATTACATTCAAACTGGTGGCATTTTGTTTTCTGTGAAAATTTGCGACTTTTTCTTTTACACTAATTACTTCTTACCTTTTCATAGTGGTTTGAGACTCGATAAAAGCCGTTATTATTGAGCTATTGCAATAGATCTTCTAGCATTTTTAACAATTTAGCATCTGTTATAACAGATGGATGGACTAAATATGCAAGAGACGACTGTCAAAATAGATTTACCATCTGTTGCAATAGATGGTTTGTATATGCAACAAATAAGACATCTGATGCAACTTATGTATTATCTGTTACAACAGATAGACAGTATGTATAAGTTGGATGAGATGTTTTGGTATCTTCTGACAGTTGATTCATTAGTTTCAGTTTCAACAGATGGAGTATTTGATTCATTAGCTATTTTGAATGTGTGAGATAAAAAGTCTTCACCTCTTTTTAATAGTTCCTCTATTATGTATTAGTTGGGCCCTATGGGCTTGGCTCACCAATTAATAAAAATATAAATTAGCTGATTGTTTTATCAAATTGGCCTTATTAATTATGATTAGAAAGTATAAATGTGAATAATATACTTTATGTAGTCATTTAATAATAGGGGTAATCTTGAAAGAATATAATAAAATTCTCTTGATTTTATAAATAGGAAAACTAAATTGAAACAAACATATTTAGAAAGAAGTAATCACATGCGTGCAGATTAATTAAAAAAAAGTCAGGTCTATCGCAATAGATTTACCATCTGTTGTAATATATCGATCATCTGTTGCAACAGATGGACCATATGTCTAGAGAAAATGTTTTGATTTCTTCCAACAGCTGATTTGTCAGTTACAACAGATGGAGATTTCAATTTATTAGCTGTTTTGAATGTGTTAAGATAAAAAGTCACGACTCTTCACACCTCCATTTTAATATTCATCACATTCGTGCAGATGAATAAACAACACTGACATGTCCTGATAGGATAGGAAGAATAAGATGCGTGCAATGGATTCCATTTTCATGCATGCGAGTTATGTATATTATTGATCAGGCTACCGTGAAGACACATAAAGTACAATGATTTTTTGAATCCAGTTTTTTACCGATGATTAGACACTGATCCTTCAAACAAGATTCTAAATTATACAGTTTAGTTTGATAGGTGCGAACTGATAAGGCCGAAATATTCCAAAATGGTGGTGTCGATACCTCGATTTAATGACACGATTCATGCACATGTTTTTGTGTCAAGTTTGGAGAAGGGTTTAAATTTTTGGCGGTAGTGTAAATATCCAATAGTGATTGGACCAATTTTAATGGCACAATGGACTTCTTGAAAGGCCTTCGAAGCCTCGTAATGCAGTAAACAACGATAGAACTAATAGAAATTCCCCTGATCCAAATTTATATGGATGGATTGGTGAAGGAGACTATTATAAAACAGAAGGTTTTTGGGAGAAAACCTGTGCGGGAAGAGAGGGTTGAGAAGGCTATATATCATCTTAGTACTTGTTTAAGAGGATACACAGTGTCAATTCCTCTTGACCATTCTTCTTTTTCTTCAACGACTGGTGGATTTTCATTTTTGGATACACTTTCACATTCGCATCTCATCCAGGTTTTTCATTTTTCATATCAATTTCATAAGCTAATTTCGCTATACTTTCCTTCCGACCCTGTGTCTCCTCTTAAACAAGTAATAAGATGATCTATGGCCTTCTCAACCTCCCTCTTCCCATACAGGTTTTCTCCCAAACACCTTCTACTGTATAATAGTCTCCTCCAATAACCCATCCATATAAATTTGGACCAGGGGAATTTCTATTGGTTCTATCGTTGTTTGCTGCATTGCGAGGCTTCGGAGGCCTTTCAAGAAGTCCATTGTGCCACTAAAACTGGTCCAATCACCATTGGATATTTACACTACCACCAAAAAATTGAACCCTTCTCCAAACTTGACACAAAAACATGAGCATAAATCATCATTAAATTATAACGGGATATCGACACCACTGTCTTGGTCCCTCAGCCTTTCCAGTTCGAACCTAACAATCTTAACTGTAAAATTCCATATCTTCTTTGAAGAATTAATGCCTAATAGGTAAAGAACAAACATTCACAAAATCATTATACTGGATGTGTGTTTTCATGATAGGTTGATCAATAATAAATACCTTCCACATATGAAGTGGTTCTATCTGCAAGTAGCTTATTCCTCCGAACCAATCTTTACTCTAGCCTTTAATACTGGCCGGGCAAAAGTGGATCCAATTTCACTTCCTTTTGTCTGCAAACAAGAGAAATACATTTGATGTCAAACAAGAGAAGAACAAAAAGAATATTACAAAAGGGTAACACAAAATTGAGTGAATCAACAGATGAAAAATATGATGCAACAGATTACCTATCTGTTCAACCGATGAGGTATTATTTGCAAAGGATGGATGAATGTTGCAACAGATAGGCCATCTATTAGAATAAATCAAACCAGCCTTGCTACTGGTTTGATTTCTTTAAAAAGTTGCTCCGTCTATTCCAACAGCTGATTCATCAGTTGCAACAGTTGAGGAAACTGTTGCAACACCACCAACAATAGCATCAACAACAAAAAAACAAACAAAACAACACCATATATTCCAGCACCATCCACAACATAAACATCACATGTTCCAACACAACCACTACCCCCAACAATAGCACCACCAAAGTACCAAACAAAAGACATAAAAAAACTATACTGATAACTAGGCTTTTTAAGTTCTCCCAACAGATGACTTTTTTTGCATATTTTAATAAAAATAACAGTTCGTTCATTCAAGACTTAAAAGTCACCTTTCCTTTAATTTTCTCAATAAATAGCAAACTGGTAATGGATAAATCATTGATAGAAATGGATGTAAATAACTAATTTAAATGACATACAAAGAAAAAGACGAGACGAAAAGAGCAACTTTAAACCATACCTGCAATTTCAAAAAAAGCAAATGGATCAGAACATCCAGTTCAGTCGAGAAAAAATATTAATTGGTTAAGATCCCAAAGGATCCTCATCCGAAAGTATAGAGAAAAGATAGAAAAAAAGAAAACAACAAAGATAATTGAGAATAAAGAATAAAGAAGAGTTATGAGTTGAGTCTAGTCTAGACTACTTTATGGCTGAAGGAAAGAGAGTTCTAGATATGGGGGGTTTTAAATATTTATTAATAACTTTTGAGGTGCACGAGGAGACGGTGACATTGAAAAGACCAGATAAGACTACTCACTCAAAAGATTTTTGAGTTATCAAAGTTGTACCAAGTAATATTTTTTACCGCCTTAGTATTTTAACTATTTTATCTCGGACAGGAAATACCTAAATTGCTTTATAAAAAAGGGATTAAAAAATATTTAAGTGCAATAGATGACTTAATCTGTTTGATAGTTTACAATAGATTTGTGATCTTTCACAATAAATGACGTAATCTGTTTGATAGTTTACAACAGATGCGTAATATGTTGCAACATATTACCTAATCTATTTGATTTGATCCAACAAAAAATACATATGTTGCAACATATTGAACATTTGTTTATATATAATTTCAATTGAGTTCATATGTTAGACTAAAACCTTAATTGAATGTGAGTTCTGATAGGGTCAAATACAACTTTAATTGAGTCTTTTGGTAATTTCATGATGAGACGGTGTTGCGTTCCTCCGACCAGAGTCGTCGATCGATCACTCTGAGCCGAGCTGATTCTTACTACCTCATATGTTAGACTAATACCTTAATTTATTAATCTAGGACTAGGTTACTAATACCTTGATTGAATAATTTAGGACTAGGGGTGAGTTCTCATAAGGTCAATTACAACTTCAATTGAGTCTTTTGGCAATTTCCTGATAAGACGATACTGCGTTCCTCCTGACTAGAGTCGTCGATCAATAACTCTGAGTCAAACCAATTCTTACTACCTCATATGTTAGACTAATACCTTGATTGATTAATCTAGGACTAGGGTACTAATACCTTGATTGAATAATCTGGGACTAGGGGTGAGTTCCCATAGGGTAAACTACCGATTAATCTAGGACTAGGGGTGAGTTCTCATAGGGTCAGCCACAATAGATGGCAGCTCCTATTTGATAATTTACAACATATGGGTAATATATTGTGACATATGACAATCCATTTGATAATTTACAACAGATGGGTAATCTGTCGCAATAGATGACTTAATCTATTTGATAATTTACATCAGATTCGTAATCTATTGTTACCTATTCTGATTGATAATTTACAACAAATGAGAAATCTGACGCAACATGTTGAACATTTATTTTTTACAATTACAATTGAGTTCATATGTTAGATGCCTAAATTAATTAATCTAGTACCAGGGGTGAATTTTTACTGGGTCACCTCCTAGAGTACTCGGTCAACTACAACTTCAATTGTTTTTATATGATTTTAAAAATTACGCATATATTTTATGATTTTAAAAATAATTAAGATCATTTCAGACCAAATTAAGATTTTCAAAACTACTTGTCATTATTTTCCAAAATATAAATCAACCCATACAAAACGTTTAATCATTTCAAATCTTGAGGTCTGGCTCTTTCTCTCTCATTCTCACTCGACAATACAGTACAGACAATAACTACTCAATAAATTTACTCAACCCTCCACAAAAGATCATTTTTTTCTCATTTTCGACCATATAGGTGTTATTTTCGACATCATTCTTGCTTGTATCAGTCATTTTCTTTATCTTTGTAGAGTCAACAGAGTTCGAGAAGAACTTTATAGTTGTTTTTTTCCTAAAAAAACAAGGTATTTTAAGTTAATGATGAAAAATAAAATATTTAGTTGTATTATCTTCAAGAATGGGTTTACAATTTTGAGTTTTGATAGTAAAATAGTAGGAAGAACTCAAGAAATCCCTAGTTTCCATCACAGTGTTCTGTTGACTATCGTGCTATAGTTGGATGGTGGTGGTAGTGGTGGTGGTGGTAATGGTGTTTGTGGTCGTCGTGGTGGCACCGGTGGTGGCATTGTTTGGTGGTGTTTGTGGTGGTGTCGGTATTCATGGTGTTTGTTTATTTGTTGGCATTGGTTGGTGGTGTTTATGGTGGTGGTTGTTGGTGTGTCGGTATTCGTGGTGTTTGTAATGTATTTTTTAAAATTTATGTATACATCAACTGTAATGTAATTTTTATTTTTCTTTATCTATAGGTAAAACATGTCTCCCAAAAGAAAAGAAAGTGAAAGTGTATCAACATCTGACCACTAAAAAAAAAGGCTACAGTACAGAGGTATTCGAAGGAGCTTCCTAAACAATCTCAGTTAGAAAAACTGAAGCTGAGGAGAGATGTGAAAACAACATTGAGGGAGGTGGACAAGGGTCCGTAGATGGTGATGAAGAAATAAAAGTGAGAAAGAGGAGGAATTGATGAGTCAAAAAGAGAAAGAGGATGATCATCAACATGATGATAATGGATCACCGATGGGGCATGAGTTAATATCGACATCCCAGCATGATCCTGTCAAAATTTTGAGTATTGACAAGTTTGAAGTTGCGATGCCGATAAATGACCCAGAAGGAAAACAACTAACTGCTCAAATTGTACTTAAATGTCAGATAGGGAAAAATTTTAAACATTTTATGAAAATTATGAAGAACAAAAAGGCAGACTTTTTAAGAAAAGTTGCTTTGGACGCTTTCTTAAGTTGCCTGAGGACCCCTCTACCCATATCCATTTCCCTATGACGATGGTATATGGTCTTCTCAAGCGTAGGATCAAGTATACGGGGGATGATAAAGATTCGAAAGAGGGGGGCAAAAAGAAGATGGATGAAATCTGGATCAACTACTGTGGCATGCCTATTTGTTTTGGCTTGCAAGAGTTTGCCATATTGACGGGCCTAAGATGCCATCATCCAAAAGGACCACCACCCTGCAAAAGATCCAAGGCAGTAAAATACAAGGGAAAAATAGATGGGTTGTTTGACATTGCTCGATGTGGCTACAAAGCATCAGATTTGTTTACAAATCTCAAGGATAAAACCATACTAGAGGAGTACAGGGAGAAATTGTGCTTAGTTTGGTTTTCCCATTCGGTTATATTGGCAAGAGACGTCAACAAGGTCATAGAAGATGATTTGTTGGTGCATTCTGAGGATTTTGATAAATTCAACAATTATCCCTGGGGATATGACAGCTTTTAGTTGACTGTCCAATATTTACTGAAAAGCTATCCTCAGGGACGACCATATTATATGGCTTTCCTTGGGCTTTCATGGTAAAATTAATCACTAATTTTACTCATGCATTAATTTATATTGAATATAGTTATTATGATTTTTTTTTGCTTGCTTCCTGTTTACACTTTTTAAGCTTGGGCATTTGAAGTCATTCCTCCCCTCCTCTCATCCAAGGATATTTAGGTGGTTTGATGCAAAGAGCAACACCAATATTAAGGAAGCTGATCTCTTTAACCCTCTGAATGATGCAGTATGTCTTCTTCAAGTAAAATAATTCTACTCAAAGATAAGAAAGATATTGAACAGATGTTATATCTGGTGCATGAGATGTTATATCTGATGCACCAGATGGGACATCTGTTTCGATGGGGTATATCTTGCATAAGATTATCCATTTGTGGCTTTAGTTTTCTAAACCCGACTCCTAAAAGATTAACCATCTACTTCAAATTATGCAACAGATGTTTAATCTGATAACATATCATTCATCTATTGCAACGTACAGATCATCTATTTCATAACAGATTACCCGTCTTGTGCAGTTGTTACAATAGATGATTGATATTTTTTATCAGATTATCCATGTGTTGCTTTGTTTCTATGAACTAGACTCAAATGAATTTTAACCTTATACTGCAAACTATGCAACAGATGGGTCTTTGTAAAAAAAATATAGCCCAACTATAAAAATTATTATATTATATGATTTAAATGCATCTGTTCTCATTGCGAATGCGATGAGTGCAAGGACAGATAGGATAAACTCTTTGAAAAATTATAGGCTATCTCTAAAGCTATCAAGTAATTCAAATCGAAGAGATTTGTCATACCATCCAAGAAGGTAAAGGAGCCACACACTCCTACAGCGTTGGTTAGGAGAAAGAAAAGAGCAATTAGAGACGTACTCTCCACTCAAAAATCAAAAGAAATTACAATTCCTCCCTCTCCAAAAAGCTGTTGAAGTTTCAGGGCCAGTCAAGAAGGTGGAAATATACGTGGAACTTGGTGCCAAAGAGAAGAGGGATCTGCGACAGGCCAAGAATGCCAAGCCAGGCGCAACAGATTACCCAGGCCTTCATTTTCCCCCCAAGACTTCCAGACTATGACTGGTATGCGTATGCCGTACGAGGACAAGGCAAGTTTACTTTTCCTAACCTAGCCCTTCTAATCTACCCCATGAAGAAGAAGCTACAAAACAAATTTCACATCTATTGCAACAGCTGGGTATACTAGTGCAGCTGGTTGTGGTTCTATTGCAACTTCTTATCCATCTGTTGCATAAGTTGCGTTGGATTATTGATTCAGAGAACCCTATGCAATAGATGGACCATCCGTTACATCTTTACAATTACTAACCTATTTAAAAATTGACTTCTTATCTCACAGCATGCTGACATAATTCTCTGCCTCATAAGGAAAAGGTAGTTAACGTACTGGGAAGCTTATGACGCTGCCGATAGGATAATGGACCTCGACTTCTGCAAGAAGCTCAAGGATAGGTACGATCAACTAAATAGAGAGACGTCATCCCTTGGCGTGGGACTTGATTTCCTAGTTCCTACGTTGGTCTTGGATGAAGAAGAAATGTTAAGATATGTTCGAGGGGACAGGCCAAATCCACACGGCAAGAGCTGGACCGAGGCAAAAAGGATTCTTCTAGTCATTATCATGAACGACATGCATTATCGGGCTATTGATATACTACTCGAGGAGGGAAAGATCAATGTTTATGACTCTAACGTACCTCTCGTCGACGATTTCAATCTTTTTCTCCTCGTGGATCCACTGATGGTGTTGTTGCCCATCTTGTTGAGGGAAAGTAAACTGATGAATTATTTGCCAAAGGAAGTGTTGATGAAGAAATCATAGGATTTTGAAGGTCGAAACAAGGGAATGATCCTTCCAAAAGATGATGCCACTAAAGCGAGCAGCTCCCAGCTCTTGCACACATCGAATGTTTGCTGACCGACATAGAAATGGCCAAGCTAATGACTTTTATGTACGACAACATTGTCGCAAATCTACAAGAGGTCTGGGCTTATGGGGTAATCACTGGACTCTTGAAGCCTATGTATATAGAAGAGCCTGTGGAATAAAAATTTTTAATTTCAAGTTACCCTTCACTTTATTACATGTACATGTAGTGGCAATAATTTTTTTCTGATAAAAGTTGAGTTTCTTATAATGCAATAGATTAGATTATCAATCTGCTGTAAAATATCTTTAATCCATTCTGGCAGATAATTTATCTGTTACAATAGGTTGGTCATCTGTTGCATTACGCCGATGTTATTTCTATGAATAATCTAATAATCTGTCTAATCTGTTGCAACAGTGGGAAGACCTGTTTGATAATTTCCATAGATGACCTAAATTTTACAACATATGCCTAAATCTTTTTGATATTTTCCAACAGTTACGCTTGGATATCCATGTGCTCGTCAACAATAAATTAGTATCAAATACGCACACCACCATGAAAATTTCAGCAATTAGGCTTCAATATCCATGTGCCCAACAATACCAAACCAGTAGCAATAATGGCAACAATGTAGTATCTTCTTGCTCGATTTTGTTTCTCTTCATAAGCCTTGACTTTGTTCCACAAGCCCCAGATTATACGATTTACTTGTGAAGGGTGTCGTTCTTCATACCAATCAAAGTAATCATATCCACCCAATTTCTATAAAAAAAGAGAACACAATTACAAAATAATTACAAGTCAATAATTAATCAATTAATTAAATAAAAAAAATATTACCTTTGAAATCTTACAAGTAAAAAACCTACGACCCGGATTTTGTTGAGTCCAAGAAGTCTTTAACAGAGCTTCATGACCGCACTTACAATATCAAAAATCTTTATCATAAAAAACAGTGGAAGATGCTCTCGATATTGTCAAGGTCAGTTGGAAAAAATAAAAGTAATAATTTGAAGAATTTGGATAGATAAAGGAAGATGACGATGAAGAAGAAGATTTGGGAACTTAGGGTTAAATTTTAGGAGGAAGATGAATTTATAATACAATGGGGGGAAAAAATGATCGTTGGGGCCCAAGTGATGGCAAGTCAGCGAAATGTGTCAGGACTGACACTAACACATTTGATGCCTATTTTATTTTACATGTTTAAAATGAACATGTCTACATGATGCCTATTTTATTTTAGGTGTTTGAACTAAACACCGTGGATGGGTTGTGTCTTTTTTTATTTAATTCATTTTAACCTTTTTACACGTAGTAAAAAAAATTTATGTCCAACGAAAGTTGAATTTTTATAATGCAACAGATTCGTCATCTGTTGTAACAGTTATCCTACTTGTTCTGACATATAGTTTATCTGTTGTAATAGGTTGGTCTTCTGTTGCATTATCTCGATGTTTTTATCTAAAGTCCATCTATTGCAATAGTGGAAAGACCTATTTGATAAATTCCAACAGATAATCTACCTGTTATAACATATGTATAAATCTGTTTGATTATTTTAATAGATGTGTCGTCTGTTGCAACAGATAAAGTCCATCTGTTGCAACATATGTCTAAATCTATTCTTTTTTTTTCAATAGATGTGTCATCTGTTGCATTATCTTGCTATTTTTATCTAAAGTCCATCTGTTGCAATAGTGGGAAGACCTGTTTGATAAATTCCAACAGATCACCTAATTGTTGCAACGCATGTCTAAATCTGTTCGAATTTTTCAAAAGATGTGTCGTCTGTTGCAACAGATACATTATATATTGCAATATTTGAATCTATTATTCCTTTTCAATTAATAAGTTCAAATCTAAGGAATAAATAATATTTGTAGACAAAATAAAATAAATCGAAGCCTTCAAAAATTAGCTAAAATAATTCAACGAATAAATGAAACGTAAAAAAATTGCTATGGGTACAGATCTCAACAAATACATCAACAAAAATTTAAGTATACTGCCAAGGATTGCTTTGACAGGCTCATGCTATAAAGATCTACTCAGTATGGACAAGTTTTTCTTCATCCGGTTCTATGGAATTCGGCTTTGCTTGTCGTGGATCTTCATTGTCGCTTGCATATGGTTTCTGTGCTTTCTTTTCTCCGTATTTCTATAAAAGAGTAGCATATTGTCAATGTTGTTTAGCAGTAGCTTCTTCTACATCCACCTGGATAGCCAGAATTGGTCAATGCTAAATACAGAGATACAACAAAATGGAAAAGGATAACTCATCTCTTCTAGCAAATCAAACAGGTCTGCTGCAATAATGAATCAACTATTGGGATAAATTTCTACATGAGAAAGATCCTGTGTGATAATTTCCAACGGATGAACCATCCATTGCAATATATGAATCATCTGTTGCAGCAGATAGGTCGTCTGTTGGTACAAATAAAAGCCGCACGAAGAGCTGTTTAATTTGCTAAAATACACGAGACATATGTTGCACCAGATAAAGTATCTGGTGTAACAGGTTAGTCAATTGTTGCAACAGATGTATATATCTATTTGATTATTTTTAGCAGATTTGTCATCTGTTGAAACAGATGTGTCTATTTTTTTTATCAGTTGAAAGACATATAATATATTCACCTTTTTTAGCTCGTGCTGCTCTCCTTTAGACATTTACGTTTCTCAGTGCAACACGCAGACAGAGGAGTTGTAATTTTGCTTTTTTGGATGCCTGATAATGCCCTGAAAATCACTTTCCTTCTCCTCTTAGCCCTAATCTCTAATGGATTGGATGAAAATAAAATCCTTTTTGATGGAATGAGACCCCTCTTAGATGTCAATTCCTTTACAGAAGAAGTTAATACATTAATAGCATTAATCATTACATCATATTTGGCCCTACAGTCTTGACATTTGCATGCATAACATTCGCTGGGAGAGGCAAAATCTGTATAACAAGTATGATCATACTCATAATAGTTTGCTTTAAATACTGTAAGAGGAGCATCATTAGCACCAACAGCAGCACCACTACCACCAACAGCTCCATCAACAACAACAAGCCCACCCTTTAAAATTGTTTTTCTTGTAATGGTTGTTGCTCCAAATAATTCCATTTTTATTCTGTCGATGACCTTAGGGTACGATAAAGTTTGCACAGACCGTAAAGTAAGAAAAAATGGCATCTTCAACTCTCGATTAGTCAAAACTAGCGACGGATGCACATTTTAACATAAATCATTACATATATTAGAATGATGATTCGATCATTAAAAAAAACATTAATTAAAAGAAAAAATTAATTATAATTATACTTACTGCATCCTTCGGGGGATTGAAGAGATCAAGAAATTTTGCATTTTTATGAGTTTTGGCCGACAACCATCTCAAGATTCTTGGACAGGAAATTCCTTCCTGGTAGTTCACTTGTTGTCTCAAATAAGGAATGACTTCAAACGCCCAAGCCTATAAAATAACGTCAATAAATCAAAATCATTATTGAGCAAAAAAAATGAATGATATCATAATAGAAGAAAGAAACATTTACCATGAAAACCCATGGGAAGCCATATAAGTTGACTGTCTTTGGCGCTAACGGAGTCAAAAAATATTTGACAGTCATTTTGAAGCTTTCATACCCCCATGGATAGCTGTTAAATGCCTCAAGATCTTTGAAGAGCTTTATTAAACCGAGGCTTATGTTGTTGTTAACATCTCTCGCCCAAAGAATATTATGTACAAACCAAACCAAGCACAATGACTGCTTGTGCTTCTTTGAAAGTCCTTTACCTTTCAACGCTTCTATCAAATTTTTGTTTTTGAAGCTTAGACCAACAATGGATACCAGGTTATCATGATCACACGACTTGCCTTTTCCTTTTTTGGGTGTTCGGGGTGCTTTTTTGGGTTAGAATAGGTATAACTTGAGAAGGAGGATAACATTTTAGTCCAGTAACTATGGTAAACTCCTTCCAACCAAAAAAACAGGAATGCCACAGTAATTTATCCACACCTCATCCATCTTATCTTTGTTTTCATACATAAACCTACGCTTGAGAAGTTCATATACCATTTTCATTTGAAAACGAGGATTGTTGTCCTCCGACAAATTAAGCTATTTCTCAAAGAAGCTGCCCCTGAAATAAGCATCCAATTTTTATTCTCGAAGTATTTTTATGAAGGCGTCGAAAGATTTTCCTATGGCTGACTTAACCACGAAATCACCCGTTAAATCTACGGCACCATCGCACTGCATTCTCATAGGATAACGATCAATGTTGAAGGCTTTGACCAGCTCTTCGGTGGAAGGACTATTAGCATCTACATCATCTCTTTTGAAACATTCCTCCCCCCGTGTTCATCGTATTCTGTTCTCGATTGAGGTAATGCTTGTAAAGCAAACTCATAGAGTGGTGGATGTAGCCTAGCTGCTTTACTTGTTCCTTTACTTGGACTTGATTCGGTTTTTGTTCTTTTGGGAATCATATTATCTAAAATTAATAGGGACATAAAATAATATATTATTGTTGATTAATGCATCATTAAAAAAAGATAACAGTAAATCAAACAAGCAAAACAGTAAAATAATAGTTGTACCAGATCACCGATCTGTTGCACCAAGTAGTATATCTGTTGCAGCATATAACCAAACTATTGTAGCGGATGAGTAATCTGTTGCAATAATTCAAAACATACCACTCATCCTTTAAGATAGATGAATGGTATATACAACAGATCACACAACTGTTGTGACATCATCTGTTTCAACATATGAGTGATCTGTTGGAACAGTTAAATAATCCGTAGCAACGGCTGAGTAATCTGTTGCGACAATATAAAACATATCACTCTTCTGTTGAGAAAGATGATTGGTCTGTGCAACAGGTCACACATCTATTGCAACACATGAGTGATATGTTGGAATAGTTATCAACGGTCAATATTGTTTAGATTTCTTCCAACATAGGGTCGTCTATCACGGCAGATGAATGATCAGTTAGAAAATCAAGTCTTGGACTTTTCCTGTAGGAAGAGTTGGTAGGATTTTATCTAATAGGAGGTTCATCTGTTGCATCAGATCATTAATCTGATGGTTCTTTCATTGCACCAGATGGTTAATTAGTTGCTTAATCTGTTGCAACATATAGTAAAGCTGTTGCATCAGATTATTAATCTGTTGCATTAGAAGGTTGATCTGCTGTATCATATGATGAATATGTTGCATCAGATAGTTAATATATTGCACCAAATGGGTAATCTGTTGGAGAAAATAGTAGGATGATTTTGTTAAATAAAAAACAGCAATTTCATTATTTTTACCAGGAATAAGAACAGAACAAATCAAACCAAATTGTCCTTTTGTTTTTATAAACACAAACAATAAAAATTAAACTTTTAAAAAATGCAACAAACAACAAAATATCATAATTCACTTCGAAAAGAGAAGAGAACAAATACCAGAAATTAGGATTTTATTCAGACAGCATTTCAAATTAGTGCAACAAGTATTGAAATTGTTAACCAATACTATAAGAGAAGTTGGCTCAAGTTCCTCGTTTTCTTCAAAACTAAAAAGACCATAAATTTTTACCTGTGAAAGAAGAATTTGAAGCTGTTGTGATCGGAGAGCAAGGCTGTCACGTCGATTGAAGTCGAAAAGGAATTGGAATCCTAACTATTTGTAGTCGGATATTGAAGTCGCCAAGGATTGAAATAAGAAATTTGCAGAACAGTTGGTTGGGAGAGAGTTGAGAGAAACTTTTAAGATAGGGATGAGAGACAGGTTTATTGAATTGAAGAGGGGAACTCGAAACCCAACTATTTGTTGTCGGGGGTTGAAAGGAGAAATTTTACAGAACTGTTGGTTGGGAGAGAGTTGAGAGAAACTGTCGAGAGAGAGGAGAGAGTGGTTGATTTGGATTGAAAAGGGTGTGTTTTGGGTTGATTTGTATTTTTGAAAAGATTAGAAAGTTTTGAAAATACTAATCAAGTCCACAATTAACTTGATCAATTTCCTAATAATGTTTGACCCTATCTGTTGGTCAATGTCACCAATCCTTCATTCAAGACTTAAAAGAGACCTATTCTTCAATTTTCTCAGGTAGCAAGAAGAGACCAATTACAAGCACACAAGTGGGAATGGTTCTAACAAAAATAATAAGGGTAAAAATAAAAATATTTAACAAAAAAATGCCAACAATTTCCATGTGTGATAACATAAAAAAAAAAATATATATCTAAAATGCCCCTGTGAGGACTATCAAAATTCGATATCTCTCTTTATATATATATAGTAGTAAAATTAGAGAAAGTGTAGTTATGCTTACAAAATCTTGAGGGATTGAATTCAACAATATGCAACCTTCATGAAATAGTAGAAAGTGATCACAACTAACAATCCAATACTTAAAATCCAAATCTTTCTGGTGCAAGAACTTGAAGCAAGGTAACCTTTCCTCAAAACTTCCCACTCTTCACCTATAGAGGCTCAAAAGAGAAGCATGGGCAGCTGGGTAAATATTTCAGCTACATGGACATTAAAGGCAAATAAAGCTCATTTGGACTATTGTGGTATAGTTTCTCTCGATTTTTAGTGCACAATTAAAGAAAGGACTCAACTTTCAGAAATGATAACATGCTGCCAAATTAATTCATGGTGGTCCAAAAGTTTTAACAAGGACAAAATAATTGCTAAAGAAAAGGACATTAGAGTTGCGCGCGTCTTTCAAAATTTAACCATAGACCATAACTTTCAATTGTTTCACAACTGTACTAAATTGTTTCACAATTTATCCCCCTTTAGTTGTATTATTAGTGAATGTGTTCGCACTTCGTACGGTAATAAAAATATTAGTAAATTTTAAAAGTGATAGTTTATAAATTTAATTGAGATAAAAAAGATTTTTCACAGACACACACATATATCAATCAAATAACAAATATAAGTAAAGTTTAAATAATTTTCAATTTATATGGTACAATTTTGTGCTTCAAACACCGTACATTTTAGAATTATAATGCTCCAAACTTCTATGAATGAGTCAATTAACATATGGAAATTTGATGTGTATATTTTAATCAATTAGATTTTTTGATTTCTGAATAATGAAAAAAAATTGAGTAATCATAATGAGTTGATAACTATAATGTGATTTTGTTAAAAAAAAAAAAATCAATACAAGAAGAAAATCTGAAGAGAAAAGCTTTGGGAATAGTTAAGAGTTGAATCTTGCTTCCATTTGATTAATGCCCTCTTTCGACTTTGTATTATTCATACACATGAAACCTTGCTATGGAGTGAATTTGATAGCAAACGTTGCTTGATATAGAATTAGTAACTTGTTTATCCAAATGTAATTGCTAGAAATAGTAATAGCAAAACCATAATTTTCTTACTTCACTCGTTTGTTTTAAAAACGAAGGAAAATTATGAAAAACATGCAACGTAGGAGATAAAAAATACATCTAATATGATAGTTTGCTTTACAATAGTAAAATGTTCCTCTTATTTTGCATATAAAATGTTAACAATAGTGACATACTTTTAAGTAAAGAAAAATGCAAAATGCATTTTAACAAGAAAGGACTGATCAAAGAATAATAAAGATATACGTAATTATATGTGTATAAATACACTAATGAGAGATGAACGTGTATCTTAATATCATAAAAGATCACAAAAATTGACATTCTAATATATATGTAATAACTATAGTGAAAGAGAAAAGTTGAGAATAATTAGAGAATCTTATCTATAATAAAATAAATGAAAAAATGAGAGAAAAAGTTTATTAGGACAAAGAAATACGTTTTCTATAAGAGTGTCACATGATACATCAAGTGACCATAACTTTATGAGCTTCCAAATATTTAATGAAAAAGTAAAAATAAGATCAACTACCTCAAAGTTCGGAAACAATCAATTTGACTATGTGTTAATGCTTTCTTGGCACAAGGATTAAGTGAATTGTTATGAGCATCGAGCACTTTCCTATAGTTGATTGTCAATTACACCGCTAAAATGAATGCCCGAACTTTCAAGAACACATGCAATTATCGATAAACAAACTTTTCTAATATTGATCTATATTGACAAAATCACCTAATTGTGCTTTTTAAAGTATCAACAAATTTGAATTTTTTGTTGAATAATTCAATTTAATTCCTAATACACCAAGCACCAATAGACAGCAGCATAGTAAAAATTAGATATTGTTAGACAAATAACTATGTACTATATAAAACAAAGCAATCCATAAGTTATACTACATACTGATTGAAACTAATTAAACTATTCATGTGAAAATAACAAAAGCTTCACACTAAAATATAATAACTAATTCTTCAAAAACAACTCTATGAAAGTTGAAGAAGAAGTTATCTAGCCTATATACGGGCTTAGAAGATGCAACAACTTTGTGTTACAATCTTATAATCATTTTTTTGCTTCTTCATGGGTATGGATAATGTTGCTATCCTCACCTTATTATATTTGTGCAATAAAATTTTATCTTTTCTTCGATTAAACCGGAGGCATATGTAATAAGATAGAGATAGACATGAAAACATGACATTTAGTATACCTCTTTCAGTTTTTTTTCATCATAACTTTGTGATTTCATTTAATTTGATGAACAATAAGAAGGTAGTCCAAATAAGAAAGAAAAGTCAGTGAAACAAAGTAAGATTGTTGTGTAATCTCTGAAGAATAAAAGACTATCAATTATGATAAGCAAAGCATTACATGAGAAATATTTGTGAACATCTCTCCCAAAACACAAGAGAGCAAGCTTGACTTCCCTGATCCAACAATGCCACAAATGCCACCTTCATTCCCCTGTTAGCTTGTAATTTTATTCCATTGAGGGTCGGGATTCTTGTTTCTGTCCCAGCTGAATGTTACACCCTTTATATTAACCCCGAATTGTGTTTCAACTCGGGGAACAAATTCAACTGCAACATGTTGAATCTCATCTTGCTGCAGGTAGAAATCAATTCTATCAGAAGAAACTTTTTCTTGTACCATCAGAGAGTAAATCTAACAAATTTTACATTAAACAATTGAGAGTTATAAACATAAAAACCTTGGGGGTTATGAAATTGAAGAGGTGTGATTAAGAGAATGTTATGAAAACGAAAAGATGTAATTGAAAGTAGATGTTATGAGTGTGACTAAAAGTAGATGTTATGAAAATAAATAAGTGTGAGTCATGGAGCTGATTTTTAAATAATAATAATAGAGAAGACTGGAAAAAAATCTTTAAAAAGGAAGAAAAATAAAAGGAATGAAGGTCATTGGGAGGTGCCACATCACCTCCGCTATGACCTTCCTTTATATTATATATAGATTGTTCTTGAAATCAAGTTCTCTACATATTAGAAATGACAACTTCTCACAGTACCATCCTTTACATTCTACATATGCTTCTTCGTTTCTTACTTCCATTAACAATCACATCATGTGCAAAAATAGAAGTTGAAACTCTTGTCAAATGGAAGAGTTGTTAGACATGCACAATGAAAATAATTAACAAGAATCAATTTAACTACATAAAAACTAAATAACATAACCAGAACAAGTTTCAACAAAATTACTAACCTGTTGAAGCTGTGAAGAATTCGTCCAAAGCAATGCTCTCGGGAACTGCTATCTTCTACCAAAATTGAATTAACTTTTTCCAACCAACATTTGAGTGGCAAATGATTATTTTCCAAAAAAGAGGATGAACTTAAATAAAAAAATTAGCTCCTATTTATTCTCAATTTCTTATGAAAAACGGAAGAGAAAGAGGTAAAACTTTTTTGCCCTTATTACTGATTTAATACCAAAAGATATTTTTGCCCTTATTACAGGTTTAATATTAAAACATTTTTGGCCTTAATGCAGTCATAATACCTGATTTTTAATCCACTATTTCATTATTAATAGAAGACCGGTAATTAAAAATAAAAATACTTATTTATAAAGTTTTCCTTTCTTTTCCAAAGAAATGATTAATTAACATAATATGGTAGGAACTGTAGATTTATTATTTGAGGCTTTCAATTATGATATTAATTCGATAGTGAATGTATTATCATAATAAATTACAAATTATTCCACAAAAAATCTGTAATTGCGTTCCTCAATTTACTTTTGAAATCTCATTACATCTTATTTAACTCCCCATGTTAGAATTACTAACACCAATCAATTAAATTAAATTCTTTACAATTTTTAACTCATTGATTAATTTAATCCTTTATTTATAATGCTCAACTTGTTTTACATGACAAATATAAAATCCGCCTGCAGGGTTTTTACGTGAAAACTTATAAGCAACCATAAAGGGGTGTCTTCTATCTCAAGTCTGAGACATGATTCTATGAACTAATTATTATTTTACTAAGTAATTTATCATCAACCAATCTATTAGGAATATATTAACTCATAATAGTGTCTCACCTTTAATAGATCAAAATAATAAATAAAACTACATAGATCATAATAATTATATCAAGATTAAGAGTATACTTATATGTAATAAACTAGAGAAGTCGTTTATTAATATTCAGAAGAAAAATGAACATCCTTCAATACATACGAAATGTACTAGCATAAGAAGTTGGAATATTACCACTCCCATAATTATGATCAAATTATATTTAATCTTGTGCTACAATCATCAAGATGTTGGTTCTACCTCATCCTTGATTGTGAACATTAATTTATAACTTATAAGACCCAACAATTTTAATCTTCTGTGCATGAGTTAAAATATTCTATACACAAAATTGCCTACTATATAAGTAAAGAACACGCATGTTAACACAATGATCTATTCAAATAAAGATTTTATAAATATAATAAAATGTCTTTTCATGGAATAAAAATATAATACTATAACATAAACTACATGGTTAATAGTATATCCTAACAATCTTCCACTTGAATCATAACCATGCATGCAAAATTTTAACATTCATTTCTTCTACATGCTTATAAAAAACCTTTTAGGTTAAACGCACTGTAAATGGATCCGCCAAATTGTTCTTCGACCCAATCTTCAAAACTCTCACATTAGCCCCTTTGAGTTATATATCGAATCAAGTGATATTTTCTCTCAATATGTTTACTTCTTGTATGGCTTCGTAGTTCTTTTGAGTTTGCAACTGCACCGCTATTGTCACAATAAAATGGTAGTGGTGTTTGAACCTAAGGAACAACTCTAAGCTCTTTCAGAAAGTTAAGAAGCTAGCAACCTCTTTAGCTGCCTCAGAGACAGCTACATATTTGACTTTCATGGTAGAATCAGTATCACATGATTGCTTGATTCTCTTCCAAACAATTGATATACCTCCTAAATTAAACACATATCCCGAGGTAGATTTTCTAGAATCGTTATCTAAAAATCTAAATTTGTATACCTATAGGTATAAGATTTCCAATGTAAAAACAAGTATGTAATCCATAGTTCTTTTTAGGTACTTGATTATATGCTTAATAGCAGTCCAATGTTCTTGCCCAAGATTAGACTAAAATATGCTAATCATTCTTACAACAAAGCAAATATCTATTTTAGTGCACAACATAGCATACATAAGACTTCCTAAAATAGAAGCATAAGGGACTGCTTTCATTCTCTATCTCATTGGTAGTTTTGGGCAACTGATCCTTTGATAGAGTAATTCCATGCGTAAAAAAAAGGAATCCCTTTTTAAAATTTTACATGTTAAACCTATCAAGAATAGTATCAATATAAAGAGCATGACATAAGCCTAATATCATTTGTTTGTTATCTCACATGAGCTTGATGCTATTGAAGTGACTAATTCCTGTAAATTAGGAGGTGTTAAAAACAAAAAAATTATTGGAGTTATCTTATCATGTCTATCTAGTCCCAATAGGCTTGATGTTAAGAAAGAATCTCTTACAGGAAGGTTGGCTAGAGATTTCTTGTAAAAACACTAGCCCTGGTGAGTTCATAATGAGAATATTTTCATCATTAAATCTATTTTTTTTATTCTATGTATTATTCACATTATACACATAAGGGAGGAGCCTTATGAGGTGAAATTCTCATGTACGGTTCTGGAATGGAGATTCTGTCAATTGCATGACGACCATAACGGATGTCGGCTCAATCAGAAGAAAATTACGCAGAAGCTCTGCAGAATTATTATGAAGCTATGCAACTACAAATTGATCCCTATGATCGAAGTTATATTCTCTATAATATAGGACTTATCCACACAAGTAATGGAGAACATACGAAAGCTTTGGAATATTATTTTCGAGCACTAGAACGAAACCCATTCTTACAACAAACTTTTAATAATATGGTCGTGATCTGTCATTACGTGCCACTATCTCCACTATAGAAAGAAAAAAATCTTGTAAAGTAACTAATAGAACTAAATAGGCTTTCTACATATGCCTCATCTAAAATAACGATTTTTATCAGTTGTAGAAAAGAAAGAAGCTTCATAGAAGTCAAAATAGAAAAAATAAAAATGCCTAGCAAATTTTTCTATGGATATAAGGCTTTAATTGATAGAGCGAGATAAAGCACCGTAAAGATCAATTAGCGAGGTTTTTGGACCGATACAATAATAACTGCATACTTATCTCATAATGTGAGATAAGAATTAGGAATTAACTTATGTAATAGAGTCGATCCACTAAAGTCTTGAGCAGCGATGTAGGATCAGATCCCAAAGATAGTAATTATTTTCTTTCTTACTAAAGAAAGTCTTTTTCAAAGATTATATACAAATTTATCTATGAAACTGAGATAGTTACCTTTCAGAAAATTCTACCAGTAGTAGAAATGCCTATGCTTTATTCTTCTGAAGGTGGGAAAAAAGATAAAACTAAATAAATGGATTATTCATCCAAATTTCAATTTAAAACTCATGAAATTAACCTATTTTTCTTTTGGTTAACCCTAAAACAGGGATAAATCCATGAGAAATCTGATTAGATGGATATGGTATAGATCAAAATAGGACACCAAAAGAATTGACTGCTGATCCATATGAGATAAGAAATTCTCAAGTACGATTCTAAGGAAAGGAATTGAACTACCTATTCTGGCCGGGGATAACAGGCCATTCAACAGGGAGATTTTGAAATTGCAGAGGCTTGGTTCGATCAAGCCGCTAAGTATTGAAAATAAGCTATAGCGCTTACTCCTGGAAATTATATTGAAGGGCATAATTGGTTGAAGATCACGAGACGTTTTGAATAAAAGAAGACCCCATTTATTTATTATCCTTTATTTAGAATTTAGATATTTGTTATAATTAATTATTTGTTGGACCCATCAGATTAGTTAACTAAAAAATGGATCATTCCTTTGCTTTTAGAGGACCCAATCACATAATTTCATTATCTCCCTTCTAAGCCTTCTATTTCACTTCTATATTCATTTTCTATTTTTTAGGAATAAAAAAGACAGATAGAGGACAAAATAGACTTCTTTTTATTCTATTTATTTATTTTTATTCTATTTATTTAGATTAAATATTAAAATAAAAAAATTCAATTAAATAAAATTCTTATTAGTTATTAGTATTAAAACTAATAAAAGAAACCCTTGAATCACTAAATATATATATACTGGGGATGTCTCTTAGTAATGTCTAATGGCTATTAGAGTGATTTTGGATAGAGTAATTACAATCTTCTAGGTAAAAAATCAAAGAGCTCCATCTAATAACTTCTATGAATATACACTAGGTTGCACAAAAAAGTCATTTTTGGATCAATCCAAATCCTAAAAAGGGTTTTAAAAGGTTAAAGGGTCCGTTGAGCGCCTCAAGGCAATGTCATAATAGATCTGAACACTTGCGTCGGATCAACTTCCAGATCATAATTGCTCTGGTAAATAACTAAAGAAAATAGATAGATGGGAGATACAAAAATAGAAGAGAAAGGAACTAATTATATAAATATCTCTCTATCTCTAAGGTTCACTAATTATTTGACTGTTGGCGGGTCTCTTTGTATGTATTGTCCGGAAAGAGGAGGACTCAATGATTATTCATTCGCCGGGACCGGAAGTTAAAATTTTAGTAGATAGGGATCCCTTAAAAACTTCTTTTGAGGAATGGTCCATACTGGGTCATTTCTCAAGAACAATAGCTAAAGGACCTGATGCTATGTAATACCCCGTATTTTTGTGCTAGAATTCTAACCGTCGTTCATGCACGTCTAAGCTCTAATCCAAATGATTCTCACTTGAATACAAATTCCATGATCATTATCTTACTCTATGTATTAGTTTAGAGATGGAAAAGGTTTATAGCAATGACCTAGAACAAGGTTGAGCTAAGACCAATTGATTCATCTAAAGTTTGACATTCGACTCTAAGAGGCTCAACTTCAAACGTTAATATATCTCAATATACATGGAATTTTTCATCCAAGGACTTATAAAATTGTAGATAATTGAATTATGTTTCCAACAATACCAATTTCACAAAAATCTGATACCCGAGCGAAGAGTTATGCCCATTTTTGTGAGAGGCAGTAAGGGTGTGCGATGGGAAATGCGCCGCCCAATCAAATGTGTGCGATTGGGAGTGAGAGGCACACTTAAATGTCTGCCATAAGGTGTGCGACGCACACCTTAAGGTCTTCCATGGGTTATCCGCCGCATACCTCACTTCCAAGTGCCAAAAACACCCTTATATATGTCTATAACGCGGGATTAAACTCCCACAATATCAAAATAAGTTTACTTTCTCTCAAATTCACCAAGAACAACCTTTAGAGTTGTAACATTAAAACCCCAATAGCTAGAGATTCAACCGTGAGAATACTATAATTTTTACATAGTTGGAATCCCCGTTACGAAGGATACGAGGGACACCCAAAAGTTTGTGAATAGCATTACGTCATTTGGAAAGTCATTCAAAGCTTCAACTTTAAGGTATGTGGGGTTTTTCCACAAGAACACTCTTTCGTTCTTGTGCCCAAAAATATATTCTTTTATGAAGTTATGGATTTCATATGTTTTACTATGATTTTGAAGCATGAACTTATATCCTATATTGTTTATCACAAGATTATGATATTTTTTATATTTTAGAAGTGGAATTATATGGGAATGATGATATTTTGTGCCTTATAACTGAATTTTCCAGATTTTGAAGGGATTTATATATGTTTATGATGTATAGCTTGAATCTTGATAAGTTTTAATGTGATATTGAGACATGAGTTTTGAAATCTATTTGAGATTGTTATTTTTGAGAAATCAAGTATTATAAACACCTTGAGTTTGAATGATTTGAGATGATGAAGAAGCTTTGACCTTTCGGTCGTAAAAATGGGTGTTTTTGAACCCGAGAAGAGAAAAAAATCCACTTTTATTGATTATTATAAAAAGGGTAGCAAGATGGCTCCTGTTGTGAATTGTTGAACTGTTTATTAGTGGATTTTCTTTTGAAAAGATCTGAGCTAAGTCCGAGAGTAATCTTTAGCACCGAGCGGGAGGTATAGCTATTTTGGTACTTTCCTAGAACTACGTTCCCCCGTAGGATGTGAGCCTAAGGCTGATTTACATAGTGATCACTAGTGTTTGGATTGATAATTTAAGGTCCTACTCCAATGGCAAGAATACGATAACTCTCCCCAACGTGGGTAGAACGTTGGAATCCATGTAGCTCACATGGTTTATGTCGGTTGCAAGAGACTCCCAATATGTGTGTGTGTATGTGTATTATTCTATCTAATATGAAAAGTCTTATTCTTCTATCTGAGATGAAAACATATTTGTTTGAAACACTGAGTTTGAGGAAGTCATTGTTTTCGAAAGATTTAATGAACATATATTCCAAAGAGAATTGTTATGAGATTTGATTGCTTTGATGATTTGGAATCGAGATGGAAGTGAATTGAGATTTTTTATGATGACTCATATGTTTCACCTGATATATTTTACTCTCTTATGATTATGATGATTTTAATTCAAGCTAAGTGAGTCATTTATATCAGCATGCATAATTTTATAAACTGTGATGATATTAAGATATTATTTTATATATGCATTGCACCCCCATATGCTCGGTATGTTTCTATGGTACTGACCCACATATTCGTATGTAGGCTACATTTTCTCGGAATGTAGGTACAAGGTATAGTGTACATCTTCAGATCCAGTCAGTTCACGGCATCCAGTGAGCAGGTGATGAGTCCTTTTGATTCAAGGGCTTGAGTTAGTTATATAGTTTGAGAAGTGTTGTATTTTCTTTATCCAGACGTATTGTGTTGGGATAGTCGGGAGTCATGACCCAGCTACCTATAGTCAGTACTAGTAGAGGCTTCATAGACAGTCAGTAGAAGTTGATGTATTCCGTTTTATTTTTGGTTGTAAAAGCAAAGTTGTAATCTTATAAATTTAGTTTTGTATCTATCATATTCAAAAAAGAGTTAGATTTATACTTTTTGTTCAATTGCTTATGAGTTATGCCAGTAGAAGAGTTAGCTTGGGGTCACTTGTGATCCTAACCACCATGTGACATCTCGGGACCCAATTTTGGGGCGTTATGAACTCGGTATCTGAGCACAGAGTTCAAGTGTCCTAGGGTGTCTATGAAGCCGCGTCTAGTAGAGTCTTGCGGAATGGTACGGAGACGTCTATACTTTTCTTCGAGAGGCTACAAGGCATTTAGGAAATGTCTCTATTCTTTCAAGTCTTAAATCATGCTATAGAAAAGTTCTCCAAGAAACTTATATAGATTCTCATATTCCTCTAGTCAGGCCATCTCTGCCTTATTTCCAAGGTATCAGAAACAGTTGAGCTTAATTCTCCATAGATAGTTATGGAATTGTAAGAGAGCTACAAAAGTATTCTATCAGTACTTTTGAGTTTCAAAAATGGAAATGCTTTATCAGGCCTGTAGAAATCGAGCACTAAGCCCGAGTCAGATATGCTTTAAAATTTCTCCTCAGAATCCATAATGATAATCTATACTTCTCTATCTATGTACTGTTCTTGAGGTAACATGTTCGGCAAGTTCCAATTTCCTCCCCAGATAATGCTCTTATATTTGCTTGCAGAAGTTTGAGAAGTTTCATAAAGTGTCTTGACAAGAGCCTTCTAATGTGTTATAAGTCCTTCAAATTTAAGTTATACCCATCATACATGCTCAAGCCCATTCTCAGCTTCTAGCAAGTATGTAACAGCTTCATTCTGTGATTTGAGTTATCTCTCATGAATCTATGAACTCCAGTCTTATGTTGAATAGCTCATGATAAGTATGAACTCATGTTTCAGAGTATGACCAGTTTTTAAACTCATGATACTAGTGAAGTTCGCATTGTATCACGCATGTCCTCAACTTAGATTTCTTTAATGAATCCATGCCTTTGATATTTTATTCCTCAGGCCTAAGATAAGTGTTAATAATATGTATTGTAGTTTCCATGCTTCAGGTTCTTATGTGTTAGCCCTTCGGTGACCTCTTCCTATGTTAAGATAGTGGCGATGATTGTGGATAAGCAATGGTTTAGATGTGAGAGAGTTGATGACCCTCATTAAGAAATATCATTTATGCTTTTCTATCTAAGGCTAAAGTGTGAAGTAAGATTGAGGCCAAGTCTTTGACACATGTCATGGTTAGTTAGAAATTGTGCGTATGTTTTTAAGAATAGTGCAAGAAAATTGTTGTTGATAAAGGTTTAGAGAATATGCGAAGTATGCCTTCAGGGGTATTTTCCTTAAAGTTATATGTGATTTTTAATGATAAGCTTGAATGTCATGTTGGGTGTAAGATGATGAAGGCAATATGCACTAGTGAATCCATATCAAGATTTTGAAACTAGTCATTGAAGTGGTAAGGCATGTTATGCTTAGGGTGTGAGCTCTAAGAAGATATAGAATATTGAACCTTGTGGTTTAGACTAGTATTATGATTTGGCATGTTGTATCTTGTGATTTAGTGTTAGGCTTGATCATGGTGAGAGAACTTAGTTTAGTTTAGACCTTAGTAGAAAAATTTCATAGTGCCAATATCAAAATTATAAGTTGAATCAAATGAGTATGGTATTTAAGGGGAATAGTATAGTTGAGAGAGAATTTGAGAAGTGATGCTAAGCTTGAAAGTAAGAAGTTGTGTTGCCTACGGCCTAGCAATCCTATCCTAGTTTATGAGTTATATAATTATATTCCATGCTATAGAGTTATATCAATGTTGTAATTCCTTAGTCAAATGTCTTGTTCAGAGCATGCCTAAAATTCTTTGCTCCCTAATGTCAATAGAATTTCGTAGAAAAGTGTTGAGGAAATACTTTATTTGAGTATGGGTAATTAGTATGATTCAGTCCATATAGCCTATAATCTAGTTTAGCAAGCAAGGAGATAAGCTCCTATAGATTCTTAATTTTCCAGCTAGTCTTACTATCTGCAGTCTTATACGTATGTACATTCCAAGAGGCAATGTGTTTGTGTCCAATTAAATTATGAATTTAGCTCAGTTCATGCATCAGTTTCAGTTTCAGATATTAAGTCATGATTTAGTTCGTAAGTATCTTATGTAGTATCACAGTCTCTTCCTAGTATTTTCATCAAATTATTCTCATTCAGGGACGAACGATCCTAAGAGGGGGATGTTGTAATACCCCGAGTTTTCATGTCATAAACATCTCATCCTTTCTCATGAGATAAGATCCAGTGCAAAGTAATGGTTACTCATAAGTTGACACTCTCATTTCTATCTTAGCCATATAGTTATTTTTCTTGAGGACTCATGCACTTGCAGACCAGTTCAGTAGCTCATTATTCTTGAGATCCAATGATTCAGTTCAACCAGTTACACATGATATCTTGAAGACTAATATTCCTCTGTGTTTCAGGTTAATTACCCACATTCGAGGATGAATGTTCCCAAGGGGGAGATAATGTAATACCCCGTATTTTTGTGCTAGAATTCTAACCGTCGTTCCTACACATCTAATCTCTAATCCAAGTGATTCTCATGTGAATACAAGTTGAATGATCATTATCCTAGTCTATGGAGTAGTTTAGAGGTGTAAAATGTTTATAGGAATGACCTAGAACAAGGTTGAGCTGAGACCAATTGATTCATCCAAAGTTTGACATTCGATTCTACAAGGGTCAACTTTAAACGTTAATATATATTAATATACATGGAATTTTTCATCTCAAAACCTATCAAATTGTAGATAATTGAATTAACTTTTCAATGATACCAATTTTGCGAAAATCTGATACCCGACCGAAGAGTTATGCCCATTTTTGTGAGAGGCAATAGGGGTGTGCGATGGGCAATGCGCCACCCAATCAAATGTGTGTGGTTGGGAGTGCGAGGCACACTTAAATGTCTGCCATAAGGTGTGTGACGCACACCTTAAGGTCTGCCATGGGTTGTGCGCCGTATACCTCACTTTTAAGTGCCAAAAACACCCCTATATATGTCTATAACACGGGATTAAACTCTCACAATATCAAAATAAGTTTACTTTCTCTCAAAATCGCCAAGAACAACCTTTAAGATTTCAACATAAAAACCCCAATAGCTAGAGATTCAATCGTGAGAATACTATAATTTTTTACATATTCGAAATCCCCGTTAAGAAGGCTACGAGGGACACCTAAAAGTTCGTGAATAGCATTACGTCATTCAGAAAGTCATTCAAAGCTTCAAGTTTAAGGTATGTGGGGTTTTTCAACAAGAACACTCTTTCATTCTTGTGCCCAAAAATACTTTCTTTTACGAAGTTATGGATTTCATATGTTTTACTATGATTTTGAAGCATGAACTTATATTCTATGTTGATTATCATGAGATTATTATATTTTTGATATTTTAGAAGAGGAATTATATGAGAATGATGATATTTTGTGCCTTATAACTGAATTTTCCAGATTTTGATGGGATTTATATATGTTTATGATGTAAAGCTTGAATCTTGATAAGTTTTAATGTGATAGTGAGACATGAGTTTTGAACTCTATTTGAGATTGTCGTTTTTGAGAAATCAAGTGTTATAAACACCTTGAGTTTGAATGATTTGAGATGATGAAGAAGCTTTGACCTTTCGGTCATAAAAAGGGGTGTTTTTGAACCCGAGATGAGAAAAGAAATCCACTTTTATTGATTATTATTAAAAGAGTAGCAAGATGGCTCCCGTTGTGAATTGTTGAACTGTTTATTAGTGGATTTTCTTTTGAAAAGATCTGAGCTAAGTCCGAGAGTAGTCTTTAGCATCGAGCAGGAGGTATAGCTAATTTGGTACTTTCCTAGAACTACGTGTCCCCGTAGGATGTGAGCCTGAGGCTGATTTATATAGTGATTACTAGTGTTTGGATTGATGATTTAAGGTCCTACTCCGATGGCAAGGAATAGGGCGACTCTCCCCAACGCGGGTAGAACGTTGGACTCCATGTAGCTCGCATGGTTTATGTAAGTTGTAAGAGACTCCTAATGTGTGTGTGTATTCTCCTATCTAATATGAAAAGTCTTATTCTTCTATCTGAGATGAAAATATATTTGTTTGAAAGACAAGTCATTGTTTTTGAAAGATTTAATGAACATATATTCCAAAGAGAATTGTTATGAGATTTGATTGCTTTGATGATTTGGAATTGAGATGAAAGTGAATTGAGATTTATTATGATGACTCACATGTTTCACCCAATATATTTTACTCTATTATTATTATGATGATTTTAATTCGAGCTAAGTGAGTCATTTATATCAGCATTCATAATTTTATAAACTGTGTTGATATTAAGATATTATTTTATATATGTATTGCACCCCCATATGCTCGGTACGTTTCCATGGTACTGACCCACATATTCGTATGTGGGATACATTTTCTTGGAATATAGGTACAAGGTATAGTGTACATCTTCAGAACCAGTCAGTTCGCGGCATCCAGTCAGCAGGTGATGAGTCCTTTTGATTCAAGGGCTTGAGTTAGTTATACAGTTCGAGAAGTGTTGTATTTTCTTTATCCAGCGATATTGAGTTGGGATAGTCAGGAGTCATGACCCGGCTACCTATAGTCAGTACTAGTAGAGACTTCATAGACAGTCAGTAGAAGTTGATGTATTCCATTTCAGTTTTGGTTGTAAAAGCAGAGTTGTAATCTTGTAAATTTAGTTTTGTATCTATCATATTCAGAAAAGAGTTATTTTTTGCAGATTTGTATAGATTTATACTTTTTGTTCAGTTGCTTATGATTTATGCCAGTAGAAGAGTTAGCTTGGGGTCACTTGTGATCCTAAGCACCGTGTGACGTCTCGGGACCCAATATTGGGGCGTTACATGCTACCACTTGGATCTAGAACCTACATGTTGATTCTTAGCCATACCAGTGATTTGGAGGAGATCTCTTGAAAAGTATTTAGTGCATATTTCGGTCAACTCTCCATCATCTTTCTTTGGCTAAGCGGCATGTATTTCCACGGTGCTCATTTTTCTAATTATGAAGCGTGGCTAAGTGATCCAACTCACATTGGGCCTAGTGCCCAGGTGTTTTAGCCAATAGTGAGCCAAGAAATATTAAATGGTGATATAGGCGGGGGTTTTCGAGGAATACAAATAACCTCTGGGTTTTTTCCAGCTTTGGCGAGCATCTGGAATAACTAGTGAATTACAGCTCTATTGTACAGCAATTGGGGCATTGGTCATTGTAGCATTAACGCTTTTTTCTGATGCGGGAGATAAAAATAAATGCAGGATTGTTTATCTGCTTGGCTAGTCAAGCATGGGCTAATTCATCGATCCTTGGGCTTTGATTACCAAGGAATAGAGACTTTACAAATAAATCCCAAGGATTGGCATTCCATTGCTGCCATTTTTTATGATATGGGTACAATTATATCCGTCTCAAAGTGCTTATGATGTAGCGCCTGGCGGGCTATTAGCTAGTGTGTATCATCTTACGAGAATAGAGGATGATGTGGATCAACCAGAAGAGGTATGCATAAAAGTCTTTGCCTCCAGGAGGAATCCTAGAATTCCATTTGTTTTCTGGGTTTGGAAAAGCGTGGATTTTCAATAACGAGAATCATATGATATGATGGGAATCTCTTAGGATAATCATCCACTCTTGAAACGTATCTTAATGCCTGAAAGTTTGATAGGATGGCCCTTACATAAGGATTATATTGCCCCTAATTTTTATGAAATACAAGATGCTCATGGAATAATAAGAAAGCTATTTCCACTTAGACAATTTAAGATATTCAAGGATTCCATGTTCTATTGTAGATTAAGCAGGTCTAATTTAGGGAATTATCAATAGGCTAACAAAAAAGACAATTAGGGATTCATTGTAATTCTTACATTTATTTGGAAGATACTTATTTCGGATGAATCATACCAATAGGATCAACCAAATAAGTTCTGCATCATGAACTTTGTACTGTGCACATTACTTAGACGGGTTCTAGAAAAGGATATGAGTCATTTATCCTAAGTCTTTCAGTCACGACCTGAGTTGAAGCCCTGCTGTGACAAGCATCCCGAACCATGTAGGCCCAAGTGACCCCTTAGCATGTAATCATAAGAATAACTCATGTGATATAAATATATGGAAGATAAACTGAAAGTTTAAGGGGAATTTATAATAGAAACCATGTCAACAAAATATAACAACACAATACTCAACTTCCATCTACGAAGCCTCTACTGATCACTAACTGTCTAGGCAGCGACAAGGACCCCGGCTGGACTAAAAACTGAATTATACAAGCATATGAATAATCATGCCTTCTGGGAGATGTATGGCTCACCAACTTTGTCATTATCCGATATTATCAACTGATGTAATAGATCCCGCGACTGGACCTCAGAACCTTTAGATAGAGGGTCAATACTCAAAATTACTGGTACATAGAACAATCCAAAAATAACCCATACTCTATGTAAAATAAGTGAGAGCATTTTTGTAATCGATTTATCATAATATATCTAGAGATACATGGTCATAATCAATAAGATTCAAAACATTTTTGTAAATCACGACTCAACTCTTTGTTTTACTTTTGAGCTAGGTGGTACATCCTACAATTCTACAATCCCATGGGCTATATTGAATCCGCTCTTGACTCGGCGGCCAAGCCCCCAACCCAAGTTTTCCAAGGGTTGGAGTTTCTGATTCTGATGTGCCAAAAAGGCACAAGACCTGTGTATAATCCCTATCTTGGGACATACTAAAATTTGTATTGGCAAAACACAGTTCTGGGGAATGATTTATCTAAACTCGTGCCTTCTTCTGGTAACCACCTAATTCTCTTAGAGCCTATTTTTAACCTTTTAAAATATGCATCCTACTGAAATCATGATCTGAAGTCTGAAAAGTATGTAGTCTGTTCTGTTCCTAGTCTGCCATGGTATTCAACTATTTGGTATCGTCATACTAAGACTTCCAAGTCATATATAAGCCATATCATATCGTACCTTAGTCCTTTCAATCAGAACATGTTATTTGACCACCAAAAATATTTAAACACTGTAACAGTGTTCTTATCTCAAAACATATAAAACTCATGCAAAATACTCTTTTCAATACTTCGACAAAGCGTTGTCATCTCTTTCATCAATCTTATGCAAGTTCTTTATCAGAAAATATGAGCATTTATAAAGAAACGTAAAACCCCTCTCAATTTGTTCATAAGACAATAACAATGCATGAACATTGACAAAACATTTAAACTCCACTTTTAACCATCCATGTAAACAATCCATAGCATTTTTAAGACAATGGGTTCCATAACAAGAGAGGGAATCCCGTAAACCATGCTTTCATATGACTTGTCAAATGGATAACATCCATA
>NW_025825190.1:506663-541620 GCF_002878395.1 Capsicum annuum | reverse complement strand
GGCGCATAGCCATCGCACACCCTGGACAGTGCCTCATTAAAACCCTCATAACTTTTGACTCCAGACATGGATTGATGAACGGTCAGAGGCATTGGAAAGAAGAATCAAAGTGATTTAATTTGATATATTGTAATCCATATACATATTTATATCCAAGGAGAAATGGTCGATGGAATTTTACCCATGCAAATTGATCAACTAAAAGTCTATCTATTGGAAAGTGCTCAACTTAACTTTTGAGGTTGGAGATTTTTACGAGTATAGTCATTTCCAAGGATGCTACCACACTAAGTAAATATTATTAAATCTTATATCTAAATATAAACCATTTGGTTCGGGTCTATAAATGTAGGAAAGATGGTTCAACTTTATCCCGAAAGTGCAGGGTGTTACATTATCTCCCCCTTGGGATCATTCATCCCCGAATGATGAGTAGGAACTTGTTGAAGCTCTAAAAGTATGAAATAAAGAATGTAACCTCAAATTGAACATCTTTACACAGAGAAACATACAAATGTATCAAAAGAGCTTCGTGATAACCCCTAGTCCAATGTGTAAGTACGAAGGATGAGATAATAAGAATTGACATAGAGATGACCTTGTACATGAGTTCTACGGATCATAATCATCACAACATAAGGCATAAGTTTATTTGGTGATAATATGCTGGGTTTACATCGGTACATTCATGAAATGAGATTTTGCGGGCGATAGAAATAAAATCAGTCTCTACCTTACAAGATACAATGAGTAGACTTAAGCTTAGAGACACTACTCATCTATGCCCCAAAAAATAAGTAACATGCTTTGTAATTTCCAACTTACAATTCTCCCATCACACATCTAACTGCAAGATTTTGAGTCCCACTACACATTACTTTTATGTTGAAGCCTAACTCAGAGTAAAAAAATGCTAACATAAGCTACGGGGCCTTATACTCTACATTCGATTAAGAATATTACTTTACCTTATCACTACCATCAAACACACTCGAGTTTTAAATCAAGGAGTACCAATAACATAACACATTGGTTTGCATTTTCATTAATCACAACATTCAAGCTTATCATTACTACATCCATTTCATGGATCTCCCCACTAAGATCAGCAAATTCAATCACTCTCAGGAAGATTTTTCCACATATCTCTTTCCTAACTATTTCACATAACGAATGTTCATCTCCTTATTTCCCTCTTCACCTATAACCTTTGCTAAATAAATCACCTCAAAATTTTATTTTTGATAATATCTATGTAACGCCCCAAAAATCTATCCCGAGATGTCATATGGTACTTAAGACCACAAGCGATCCCAAGCTGACCTTTCTACTGGTGTAACTCATAAGCAACGGAATGATATGCATAAAACGACTGAGTTTACTACGTGGTAACATAATAACAATGGAATCTGGGAAAAATACAATATCAACACAATTTTTACATTCTGATAAAGTTTGAAAGAGGGATTGAAAATACATAGCTGACTTTAACTGACATCTGTGAAACCTCTACTATACTAACTATAGATAGCTGGGATGCGACTCCAACTATCACTAATCAATACATATGAATAAAGAAAATAAAGTACATTAATAACATCTAACTAAAGTCCCCAAAGTAGGAGGACTCCTCATCTGTTGGCTGGAATCTGCAAACTATCTGAATATAGTAGACGTGCTATAACTGAGCTGATACCTTCACTATGAGACAATGTAGCACATAGACATATATGTGGATTAGTACTTTGAGGATGTATTGAGTATATGTGGTGAAATGCATAAGTAAAACATTATCTCATCATCATAATTTGTAATACAATGCATGCTAAATATAAATGACTCACATAAGCTGGAATATCTAAAATACTGAAATATGTAGCAATGAGAAACAAAACATACTTTATAAATCTTGTGAGCCATAATATTTAGTTCTAAAAGCTTTTCTGTAAATCTTTTTCTGAATGTGTTTACTATTAGGGAAAAACACTTTATCTGAAGGGAAAATGCTTTTATCTTAAGGCTTCAAATCAATAAGCTGTTTTAAGAGTAGGGGACTTCTTTTGGGAGGTTCTTCTAACCGACATACACCATGTAAGCATCCATGGAGTCCCACGTCTGTCCCGTATTAGGTAGGGGTATTCTACCCTTGCCATCAGAATAGAACTTCTATCTTAGTGATCACAATCTGAGTCATCCACATAAAAGTGGGAATAAATCTGAATCCTATATTGTCACATAGTTCTGGGGTCTGAAATCGTAGTAACCTACACATCTCGGTTCTAAATACTACTCCCATTCTTATGCTCAAAATCTTAAGAAATCCACTTCAAAAATAGCACAAGGGTTTACAAGAAAATCAATTATGCTTTTCTTTCTTTAAATCTCAAGTTATCTGAACAAAGTAGATTCTTTATCTTAGCTTAGGACCAAAAAGTCAAATCTTTATCAAAATCTATGAGTAATCTTATTTGAGGGTGCTCATGGAACAAATTATCTCAAAATAAAAATCATAAATTGGGGCTTAACGACCCATGCATCAATCTCATGTTTAGAACATCTTAAAATTCATGCTTGATAATATAAACACTCATAATTCATCCTAAAATCTGTAAATTACTGCACAATGCATAGAAATAAAATTTAATCATGCAATTCAACTTCTAAATCATGGGAAATCTCATAATCTTGCAAATAATAATAATGGGTATGTCACGTCCCAAAATAATCCTTAGACGTGACTGGCTACCGCTAACACTACTTTTCGGGAGAACCAATTTTCCATACATTCACATGGTCTACAAACACACATATACAAACCTACATGCATAAAATAATCATTAACACAGAGTAACTATCCAACAAGATACCACTTAGAGTTTTATGAAAATGGCAGTAGTTTAGATATCAAATCTCTAACCCAAGTCCCACTCTAAGTTCGTGAAGCATCTAAATAGAGTTACATGAGTTCAACTTTCGGGCATGCAAACCCAACGAAAAGAAATGTAATCTAAAAGATCTAATGCTGAATGATAGTCTTCACGACCAATTGGGAAGGTTCACCTCAGCAATGGAATTCATACGTAAGAACCGTCAGCCACTAATCTCTCCCTCTGCAATGGTATCTGTAGGTATGTAAGTAAGGAGTGAGCTATATGTAAATATAACTCAGTAAGATCATCGGCTCACTGCTTTAAGTACTCCTAGGACAAGTATTAGAAAATACAACAACACCAAGAACATAAAGTTATTACACACGGAACTATATCATAATAAGGTAACCAACGAGGCTCAATAATCCTTCATCAAGAACCATATATCTCAATACAATTTCATTCAGAGCACTTATAACCATTTGAAATCAAAGTAATTAGCTAGCACAAGAAGTTTCGGGCAACATATACAATGCATCAAATATATCAGGAATATACACAATACTCAGGGGGAGCATACACAATGTTTCATATCAAATCAAAAAGCATACACAATGCTCAAGGGAAACATACACAGTGTCCCATATAAAATCAACAAGCATACACAATGCTTAAGGGAAGCATACACAATGCCCCCAAAGGAATTAAGTAGCATACACAATGCCCCAAAGGAATTAAGAAGCATACACAATGCCCCAATCTCATAGTACACAAGCATATCACATCACGAAATAATTTATAAAAGGAGAATTAGTATTCTTAACATAAAGTATATGCGTCCGTCCTTAAAGACCGTTGATTATTCCAAGCACACGCTCATCCCAACACATGGACCAGAAAGATAAAAATATATTTTTAAAATAAATTTGAAAAACAAGCACCAAAGCTTAAAGTCTCACTTACCTCGCTAACAATAAGTTCTCCAACTTCACTATGCATAGAACACCAATCAACTAGCATCCAATGGCTTCAATCTATGCAAAAATATTAAATAACAATATCAATTCTATTATTTGGGGTCAAGTCTCAACATCGCTAACTTTTAAATTTAGACTTAAATCTTAATATCTCACACCTTAACCCATGAATTAAGGATAATCTAACAAGGGAAGGCTTCCAAACAAAGAATTTCAAAATACTAGCCAATGATTTCTCTCATCAATATCTAATGATTGCCTCATCATGAATATTCCCTAATGATTTTCTTAAAGTGTTAACAACAGAAAATTGAAACAACATGTGTAAAGAAAATATACTTTGTGCCCGAAGTTACATACTTTGATTCCTTTCTTTCTATGTATTTTTCCCACTGCCTAATTAGCATTAGCCAATGTTAATTCTTTCACTACAGTAGCAGCCACCCACCTATGAAATCTCCAATTTACAAATTATTTCCAATATCTCTCGATCATACTTGGTAGCTTTTCTTTTTTTCTCTCCTTTTTTCCCAACAAGAACGTTACCACTATATAAAATTAATTTAGATGAAAGATAGAGAAAATTTCATATCTGACAGTTAATCTCTATTAGGCTACCTTTCTATGTTGCTTTGCTTCCTTCTCCAGAATAATGGGATAAAAAGAAACAGCCCTAGAGTTCTATTTGTAGTGTTTCAGTCATGAAACTGAAGAAAAAGATTAGACCTTTGGCTTGCCCTCTTTTAATTCCTTAATTAATATCAATTATTGATTATAATTACCAATTAACTCTTCATTAAAAAAATAATAATAAATTGGAATATTACAGGGTATAACCTCTAACTTTAATTTCATAAGAAATTTCATAAATTGCAGTAAATTTGAAATAAAAATAAAGTTTTGTGCACAAGGATGAAAGAATTATCCTTGTTCAAACCCTACATACCTTGGTAGATAATTAGATGAAGAATTTTGAGTTATTGACTCCTAATTGAGTTCTTGAAGATGAGGTCTTGACTATCTTGTCTTGGGAATCTTCAATCTAAAGCTTTCTTAGAGAATCTATGGTGGAATTTGATTTCTTGGAGAAGGGTCTTTTGGTTTCTAGGGTTTTACTTTTGAAGAGAATGATGAATAATGAGCTAAATTGCTTGGAAATATGATTAATCTCATGTTTAAGATGGATTGGGGCCTTGAAAATTGACCAAAATACCCTCTATAAATTTCTGAACGAAACTGGAAAACGTAACATTTTTCCAATTTGGGTGGCCACTGTGATGTGCCACAATTGCTATGGCTCACTGGAAAAAGATGAGTGGGAACTGGGGTTTCTCCATGACGCGGAACTATCGAGGTGCCCTATAGTTTTGCCATTTTGGCCACTAGTGTGATGGGCCACTATCGCGTAGGCTTTCTGGAAATTGACAAATGTGAAATAAGACTCCTCTGCGACACGGTGGAATCACGGAGTCTCACTAGAATTTGACAACTGCCAATTTGCTTAGCTCCGCGATGCGCTGAGAGTCTAGGTGACACACTGTCAACTTAAAAATGCCATAACACCTTCATCGAGTGTCAGATTTAAGCGAATTTGGTATCGATGGAAAGATTATTCAATTTTCCACACAATGAAAAGCCAAAATCTTGAAAATTCAATATGGAATAAATTTTATTCATTTTGGAGGCTATCCCTTAACACTCTAGGAATGAATTTAAGCTAGGAAAAATATGGGGTATTACAATCTACTCCCCTCTCCCTAAGTCACTACTACTCTTCCATAACTACTATCATAATAATATATGGTGGGTCATTAAGGGACCCAAGCATAAGTATCAGTAATAGAGTAACACTATTGAATTAGAACTTATGTTAGTGAATCTACTCAAGGTGGGGCCTGAGATGTAAGATATGATACAATAGGCACAAAGTAATTCTTTTAGCAGATGCTTAGATCATAAATAAAGAGCCATTCGGACATAAACACAACACAACATGAGTTCTTAGGACTGAGCAAAGTGTGAAACATGAGCGCATTTATAATGAGATATATATAGCATAAAGCTGGAATTCATGAATTCAATAATTGAGACAAGGATTGATACTTGAAGTTGTCGCTTCTCATTTCCAGAGCTGAGATAGTCATATTGGGATAAACCCAATATAAAATGAATCAGTAACATATAGAAAGCATAGTTTCTTAGAACTAAGCATGATATAAGCTATGGATTTTAATGGATCATGAGCTTCATAACATAGAGCTTTAATACATGGAATACTAGATTTACTATGACATTATTGCTTCTAGTTGGAGGTCAGAACATGACATGACTTACATAGAGAACTCAAACCTTAGACATAGGCATGACTTGAATACATAAGACATTGGTAAATATCCTTTTAAATTGAAGTAGGGGGTATTGCTTGAATAGGAATAGATTTACCATGACTCTCCCCTGAAATTTGCCACCATGAGAAATTTGAGAACTACCTTAGCTTATCATCTCCCCCTTAGATCAAAGTTACAATCCTAGACTTGAGGACATAACTTTTCATTAAATCTACAAGCAAAACACTCAACACAATGGTGTATCACCAGACAAATAAACGTTGAACTCCCCTAATAAACTATACTTTAAAGGCATTGCTTTCTAGGAACGCTACTCTTAACTTTCGCTATCCTTTATAGCCATCAACCTAAAACTAACACTCTCATGAACATACATATCCACACTTCTTATCACATAATGAACCATTACCCACTACTTAACATACTAACATTAGACCTTTAATCATATAACTTACAACTTAACAAAATTTGTAAGACTATACCAAAGGAACATATTGCCTACCTAAATTTCCTCAATTCAATTCTAGAGAACACCATACCATAGCTCCACAATCTTAATACTGCCAAATTTAAGAACATAGACTAGGTAAAAACGGCACTCATACACATAAAACCTTATCTAACAACATGCTACCTGGGGTTCAACTTATTTTTATAAAATCTAATGCTCTTATCCACGTAATGACTCAGCCACAGTTCATCATTTTAACACTAATCCTTATATACACATATACCTCACAATTACCACACAAACTTTTCATAAGTTATCAACCTAGGATCTTTCACATATTATATTAAGCCTACTAATTCATCCCCACAAAACATGCATCATTAGTCTTATGCTATTATTCTTATCACCACTATCCACATCTAAAGTTCAGACTATTGTCTAGCATCAATCATGTATCACCGATGAAGCATGCCACATACTATACTAGTCCATCAAATTGGGAAATCAACCCAAATCTCTTATTTCATGCAACCACGTCCCATAAGTTCATTCTCTCCATAACACCACTACTACTAGACCTTTAAACCTACAACACACCCTCTTCTATGCAGTAATAGTCTATAATTACTAGAGAAAAGACAATCAAGAGGGGAGGGGTAAAGTCATATGATAGGAGTAGTCGATCTTAATCTTAAATATAATCTATTACGATCTTATCAACATATTCTAATTTCTCATATTAAATCTATTTATCCATGCATAAATCACAATTACCTTCAAAATTCAATAAACACTAGTTGAGGCCTTACCCATAACTTATTGACTAATCTACTCCTTTCTTTTTACCATTTATAAATAATTTCTACAACCACTATAGCTATCCACTTTGAGCTCCTTCCCTATTTTGAATAAATAACAATCATAGCTAATCACTTCCTCCATAGATTACCATACAATCTATAAATACTGCTACAACATTAGTTAATCACTATAAAAGGTAACCCACCCCTCAATCAAAGGTTATACAACTAAACTAGATATTTTATGCAAAAGTCACCCTCATTCTAACTTCTAAACTTCTGACCTCATATCACTAACTTTTGGATCATCTTACAGCTCATAGGTTATGACACTTTATCACATACTACTACTCGGGTGGAAATAATATTCCAACAATCTACCATACATCATTACCCTTAAACATGACATCTGTAATAAGTGTTGTAAAAAGGGACTGAATACACTTCATACCTCAGGCTCAAATGCACGATTGATGTAGATTGGGGTATAATCTTAAATAAACACACTTTAAATTACTTATGGACTCCTCTCAACTCCTTGTGCAATTTCATCATCTTTTAAGACTCAATTATAAAGGACCACATTATTTAGACTCTAAGCTTCTGCACTTGAATCGCCTTAACAATGAGACATAATTAATAAAATCAAAGTAAAGAAGGAATTTGGATAACTTCCATATGGACAACACATGGCACGATCTAGAGTATGAAAGAATGGGAAACATCTCCTAAATTCCTCAAAGCTTCCTCTTTTTAAGTGTTGCACGCTACGCACCCATAAAAGGGACTCTACACGACATGGCTTCATAGACACCTTGGGACTATGAACCATGCTATGATGTAAAGGCCCTAGCCGTGACGGGAATCCCAAATCATGAAGGCCCGAGAGACCCCTTAGCATGTAATCATAAGAATAACTCATGTTGTATAATGTGTGGAAGATAAACTAAAAGTTCAAGGGGAATTTATAATAGAAACTGTGTCAAAAAAATATAACAACACAATACTTAATTTTCGTATACAAAGCCTCTACTGACCACTAACTGTCTAGGCTAGGAAAAGAGCCTCGACTGGACCATAAACTAAATTAGACAAACATATGAATAATGTAAGACCTCGCAAAATTCTTAACTTAATTCAGTCCTTTAAGCTTGTTAAGAGGTCCCATACTTAGAAAATTCTAGCTAAGTATTCAAACTTATGTTATTTTAGCCTTCAAAAGTTGACAATATTATTTCTTAACCTTTACATCCATAAAATATTGATATTTTAGTTAATTCATGATCAGGAATGTCAATAGGTGTTCTCGAACAAGTTTCAGATTTTTTAGACTTCGTTTGAAGCAACTTTGGAACCCTAAACCAGTGAATCAATGCGATCTTGATGCGTCTCGTTGACTATCACGTTGATAAATGTTTTTCGCAGCTCCTAGCATCCAATTCTAGTGAACCAACGTAGACTCAATATGGCGCGTTGGCTATCGTATAGATGCCAACGACGCGGCATGTCGGCCTGTGCATCGATGATTCAGTTTACAGTTGTTAAAAAGTCGCATTCTCAGGGTTAATTAAGTCTTTTTACCATGCCCTTTAACCCCCATAACATGAAATTTAACCCTCTTTTAGCAAGCTATACTCATTCTTTCATAAATTGCTCAAGAACAAAAACCCTAGGTGAATTAAATTCAAATTCAAGGCTCAAGATTCCTTCGTTAATTTTTTAGAATTCACCAACTAAGGTATGTGAAGTGTTCACCCAAGGGTTCCTTCCACCCTTGGAGTCCAAGAAACTCTTTTAAAGCTCATTTAGAGTGATTTCATGATTTCCATGATTTGAATTAAAGTGTATTCATAATTATTACTTAATTGGGTTTCTATTTTATGATTTATTTCAAGATTCATGTAGAGTTAATTGATATGTGTTCTTTAGCATGTGAATTTATGTTGAAACTCTTGGAATTGTGAAATTGAAATTGAATCACAATGTTTACTTGTTATTTTAGTATTATGTGCATATATTATGCCCCACAAGTATTTGATGAATTGTCCATATGAGTTGAATAGTGAAATTATATCATGTTAGCATGTATGCAAGTTCATGTCATGCAAGTGTTTGCTTGAATGACCAAATGAGTGAATGATGACTAAGTAGTTAGTTACCATGTGTCAATATTATTCCATGTTTTTTAAGTTTATGCTATCGATCCATGGGGGTATATAATACCCAACAATTTAGCTACTTGTCTAGAGCCATGGTAGTCATAGAGTAATATCAGTCATGTCATGATTAGTAGAATTCAGTTAGTTATAGAACTTAGGAAAACTCAGTGAACTCAGAATTAGTCTAGTTCAGTTCCATAAAATTAGTTCAGTTCAGTTATACAGTATGATCAGTAACAGTTCAGTCCAACCTAGTATAGTTTGGAATTCAATCCAGTGTCTATTCAGTTAGGAGTAGGATTCAGCATTGAGTGAACCCAAGGATGGGGACTCATCTGCTAGCAGAGGGTGTAATCCTTAGAAGTATTCCTTGCATTTCAGAACTACATAGCCAGCGTAGGTTGAGACATCAACCTGCTAGTTGAGGTTTGATGAGGTAATCTACCAGCCAGTTGAGGGTACCACTATTCTCATTCAGAACACCTACCAGATGAAGGTGAATCAGCACTTGTCCTTACCCGTGGAACAGTGTCATTCAGTTACCAGTAATTTAGCATCAGTATACTCAGATATCAGTTAATTAGTATTCAAATTTAGTATTCGGTGTTATTATGATCTTAGTACAGTTTACATATTTATGCATGTACTCTCATTTAGTCATACTCATGATATTCAGTTAGTATTGTTCATCCGTATGAACCCATGCATTTCAACCTACCTCACTGAGCATACCAGTACATTCAAAGTACTGATGCATGCTTTTCTTTTGCACTATGATATCTTATATAATAGGTTCAGATGCATGGGCTCCCGAGCACCCTTATCAGTTTAGATTCTCAGCACACAAAGTTAGTGGTGAGTCCTCATAGTTTAAGGACGTGATTATTTATTTCAGCATTTCAGCTCATTTTCAATAGTCTAAGTTAGATGGGGACTTGTCCCATCAACTTCATATTTCAGATAGTTTAGAGGCTTTTCAGACTAGAGTATTTTTAGATAGTTGTTCAGTTTTTAGTATTGATGTTCATTTTTTGTATTGTGATACCATATTCAGTATTATTTATAGTATTAAACCTTATGGACATTTTTTCATATATTTTATGCATATTATCGTATTATCATTCAGTTATTGCAGCAGGTACTAGTCATGGGTTAGTTTGTGGTCCTTTGGGATTACAAGCATTCTGTAGCACCGAGGTTTAGACTTAGGACATTACAAACGTTGTATCAAAGAACCCACCAGATAAGGGTGACTCAGCACTTGTCCTTACCCGTGGAACGATATTGCCAACCTTCTAACTGGGGTTACAGGTTGGACCCCAAATCAATTAGAGAAGGGGTATGTCAGTTAGATAATTACTTCCCACAGTCTAAGTTTTAGATTTCATATTAGTATGGAACTTAGTTCAGTTCTGCCGATTTAGGACTGTCAGACACAGTCACTTAGCTCAATACGGGACTCAGTATAGTTCCCCAGAATCAAGACTGTCAGATACAGTCATTCAGTTACCAGTAATTCAGTATCAGTATACTCAGATATCAGTTAATCAGTATTCACATTTAGTATTCAGTGTTATTATGATCTCAATACAGTTTACATATTCATGCATGTACTCTTATTCAGTCATACTCATGATATTCAGTTAGTATTGTTCATACATATGAACCCATGCATTTCAGCCAACATCACTGAGCATACTAGTATATTCAAAGTACTAACACATGCTTTTCTTTTGTGTTATAATGTCTTATATTATAGGTTCAGACGCATAGGCTCTCGAGCACCCTTAGCAGTTAAGATTCATAGAATACAGATCTAGTACTGAGTCCTTATAGTTTGAGGAAGTGATTATTTATTTCAGCATTTTAGTTCATTTTCAGTAGTTAGAGTTATTTGGGGACTTGTCCCATCAACTCCACATTTCAGACAGTTTAGAGGATTTTCATACTAGAGTATTTTTAGACAGTTGTTCAATTTTCAGTATTGATGTTCAGTTTTGGTATTGTGATACCATATTCAGAATTATTTATAGTATTGAACCTTACGGCCAGTTTTTTGCCTATTTTCTGCATATTTATCATATTATTATTTAGTTATTGCAGAAGGTACCAATCATTAGTTAGATTGTGGTCCTTCAGGATTACGAACACCGTGTAACTTCCGATATAGACTCGGGGTATTACAAACTTGATATCAGAGCCTAAGGTTCAAAAAAGTCCTAGGAAGTCTGAAAGCCGCATCTAGCAGAGTCTTGTGCATGAGTGTGTTGCGCGCCATATTTATGGACAGGAGGCTAGAGATGTTTTAGGAAAAGTTTCCCTTCTTTCAATATTCATGTCGTGTGAGTGAGCATAAGCTCCAGTTAAACTCTTAGTCTAATCCTTTCTATTCTATTTACAAAAATATACCTCCAAAGAGAACTAAGAGAAGAGGAACAGGAGATCAGCCAGAACCCCAGCCCGTCCACCTAGATCCACTGGACGAACACGTCTCCCACGCTGTACTTAGAGCAGTATTCACTACCCTAGCACTTTCTGTGGTAGCCCAGAATAAACGCCCAGCTGTTATTTCGGCCAACCCAGTGGCCAATACTACTGCTGCCAGGATTCGAGACTTTACCTGAATGAATCCTCCATCATTTATTGGGTCTAACTCAGATGAGGAACCTTAGGAATTTCTTGATCAGGTGCATAAGGTTACTAATACTATGGGGTGACCACTATTAAGAGTGTGGAGTTAGCCACATATCAGTTATGGGATATGGTTCACTCATAGTTTAAACAGTGTAAAGCAAAAAGGGCTACAGATATAGGTCCCATAGAGTGGGAGGAGTTTACCACTACTTTTCTAGATAGGTTCTTCCCACCATAGTTGAGGAAAGTGAAGGATTTGGAATTTATCAATCTGAAGTAGGGAAATATGACAGTGAAAGAGTATTCTCTCAAGTTTACTTAATTACCAAGATATGCTCCTCATGTGGTGGAAGACAGCAGGTCCTAAATGAGTAAGTTTGTGTCAAGAATGTCGAGCAGCGTGGTCAAGAAATGTAGGACGGCAATGCTTATTAGGAGATAGACATATCTAGGCTCATGGTATATGCTCAGTAGATAGGGAAGGCTAAGAATAAAGATAAAGAGAGAGAGAACAAGAGAGAGAACAAATAGTTTCAACTTTGCTCAGCCTAAGTTAGAAGGTAGGAATCGTTCTTAATGCTACCTAAAATCTTCAGTCCCAGCTCCATCCTCAGCCAGTGCTTCTATACCAAAATTCAGAGATGGCAATAGGGATAGGGCACTAGGCCCTAAACCCCAGGGTAGTGTTAGCAGTGCTCGAACCAATCCCCTTTGTCAGAAGTGTGGCAGAAACCACTCGGGTATCTGTAGAGCGGATAGTGATGTGTGTTTTGGGTGTAGTAAGCCAGGCCACAGATTTAGAGATTGTCCCCATTCAGGTTCTTAGGGTTAGAATAACCATCACCCATCTCATTTTGATCATCCAAATTAGCAGGGTGCCGCTTTCAGTGCCACTAGTGGGCAGCACCCAAACAGACTCTATGCTCTTCAGTCTCGACAAGATTAGGAGAGTTCTCCTGATGTGGTCACTGGTATGTTATAAGTTTTTCATTTGCATATTTATGCTTTGCTAGATTCAGGAGCTTCTTTGTTCTTTGTTACTCTATATATAGCAGTTGATTTCAGAGTCAATCCCAAAATTCAAGCAGAGCCTTTCTCAGTCTCTACCCTAGTAGGTAAATCCATTATCGCTAGGTGGGTATACAGGAACTGACAGATTATGATATCTTAAAAAGTTACTTCAGCAGACTTAGTCGAATTAGAGATGACTGATTTTGATATCATTATTGGTATGATTGTCTTTATTCCTGCTATGCCTCAGTCGACTGCAGAAATAGAATTGTCTAGTTTTAGTTTCTAAATGAGCCCATCCTAGAGTGGAGGGGTATTACTTCAGCACTTAGGGGTCAGCTTGTTTCTTACCTTCGGTCTAGAAAAATAATATGTAAGGGATGTGTCTACTATCTCGTTTGATTCCAAGACTCTAGTTTAGAAACCTCTACTCTTGAGTCAGTGTCAGTAGCATATGAATTCCCAGATATATTTCCCAAATATCTTCTTGGAGTTCCTCCCGAAAGGGAAATTGATTTTAGAATAAAGTCATGGTCAAGAATAAGTATCCACTTCTCAGAATTAATGACTTATTTGACCAACTTCAGGGTGCCAGTTTGTTCTCTAAGATAGACCTTAGATTAGTCTATCACTAGCTTAGAGTTCGGGAGTGTGACATTCTAAAAATAGCTTTAAGAACTTGGTATGGTCACTTCAGATTCTTAGTCATGTCCTTTGGTCTTACCAATGCCCCAGCAGCCTTCATGGACTTAATAGATGATATTCTCATCAACTCCTGCAGTGAACATGATCATGAAGACCATCTCATAACAGTACTACAAACTCTTAGAAATCATCAGTTATTCTCCAAATTTAGTAAGTGCCAATTTTGGATAAGGTCAGTAGCTTTCCTCAGCCATATCATTTTCGGTGATGGCATTAGAGTTGATCTCCAAAAGACTAAAGCAGTAAGAAACTACCCCAGACCCATCTCTCCATTAGATATCAGAAGTTTCTTAGGTTTGGCCGGCTATTATTGATGGTTCGTTGAGGTATTTTTTTCTATTGCATCCCCTCTGTCCAGATTGAATCAGATGAAATTCAAGTTCTAGTAGTCAGATTCTTATGAGAAAAGTTTTCAGGAGTTGAAAACTCAACTTTCTACAGCTCCAGTGTTGACCTTACCAGAGGGTTCAGACGACTTTGTTGTTTATTATGATGCTTCCAGAGTTGGTTTGGGGTGTGTTGTGATGGAAAGAGGTAAGGTCATAGCCTATGCCTCTAGATAGCTTAAACCTCATGAGAAAAATTATCCTACTCACAATCTTAAGCTAGCAGCAGTCGTGTTTGCCTTAAAAATTTGGAGGCACTATTTGTATGGAGTTCATGTTGTTGTGTTTACAGACCACAAGAGCCTACAGTATGTATTCTCCCATAAATACCTAAACATCAATCAGAGAAGGTGGTTGGAGTTATTGAAAGACTACGACTTGAGTGTCCTACATCATTAGGGCAAGGCCAATGTAGTGGCCAACACTCTCAATAAAATGTCTATGTGTAGTATTGCTCATGTCGAGGACAGTAAGAAAAAGTTAGCTTAGGAAGTTCATCAGCTATCCCAACTAGGTATCCACTTAGTTGATTCAGCAGAAGGTAGTGTATAGGTGCAAAGTAGTTCAGAATCATCCCTAGTTTCCGAAGTGAAGGAAAAGCAGGATAGGGATCCCAGTCTAGTCAAGTTGAAAAAATTAGTCAGAGATTAGAAGGTAGAGGTTTTCTCCCAAGGGGGATATAGTGTTTTGCGTTGTCAGGGTTGACTATGTGTGCCAGGCGTAGATGAATTGAGGCAATGAATTCTTGTAGAAGCACATAGTGCGCTCTACTCTATTCATCCAGGGGCCACTAAGATGTACTGTGATTTGTGGGACATCTATTAGTAGTGTGGGATGAAGAGAGATATTGTAGAGCTTATTATTAAGTGATCAACATATCATCTAGATAATATTGAGCATCAAAAGCCTAGTAGGTCCATGCAGGAGTTCATCATTCCCACCTGGAAATAGGAAGAGATGAACATATAGGATGACCAAATTAGCTCATTTCCTACTAGTCCATACCTCTTACTCAGCTGAGGATTACACCAAACTTTATATCTGAGAGTTGGTCAGATTGCACGGTGTTCTGTTGTCCATCATCTCAGATAGAGGTACCCAGTTTACCTTTCATTTCTGGAAAGCATTCCAAAGGTGTCTTGGTACCCAAATTTACCTCAATACAGCCTTTAATTCTCAGACAGATGGTCAAGAAGAAAGAACTATTTAAACTTTATCGAATATGCTGCGAACATGTGCGATAGACTTTAAAGGTAATTGTGATGACCACTTGCCTTTGATTGAGTTTGTATATATCAACAGTTATCATTCTAGTATTCAGATGGCTTTGTTTGAGGTGCTTTATAGGAGAAGGTGTAGATCTCTCATTAGTTGGTTTGAAGTGGGTGAGGCCACAGTGGTAGGGCCTAACTTAGTACTTGATACCTTAGAGAAAGTTTAGTTAATCAGGGAAATGCTTAAGACAGCTCAGAGCCGACAAAACTCATATGCAGATATGCGCAAAAAGGATCTTGAGTTCAAGATTGGTGACTATGTGTACTTGAAAATCTCTCCTGTGAAAGGAGTGAAGCATTTTGGCAAGATGGGGAAGCTCAGTCCCCGATATGTCGATCCCTACCAAATTCTTAACCATTTTGAAAAGGTAGCTTACGAGCTTGAGTTGCCTTCAGATCTATCTTCAGTCCATCCAGTGTTTTATGTCTCCTTGATAAAGAAATGAATAGGTAACCCATCAGCTGTAGTCCCCATAGAGGGCATAGATGTTCAGAACAGCCTCTCTTACAAAGAGATTCCAGTAGAAATCATTGACTATCAGATTCGCAGACTAAGGAACAAAGAAGTCCCTCTAGTCAAAGTTCTCTAGCGGAATTAGTCTGTTGAGGGAGATGCTTGGGAAGTAGAAGTAGATATACGAACCAAGTATCCTCACCGCTTCTTCGCAAACTCAGATTCAGCTCATGGTAATAGTTTTTCATAATCTTATTCAGTTTCATGCTCAGATTTTCCATTACAAACTTGGTATCAGTTACCATTGCATATTCAGTCATATGTTTATGAGTCATTTTAGTCATGTGTTCATGCATCAGATATGCATGTTCAGTATGAGAAACTCAGCTTATCAGTAGTCCCAGTCATGCATTCATGGATCAACTCAGTCATGTACTCATGCAACATATATGTATGTTCAGTATAAAGTTCAGTATGTCAGTAATGACAATCAGATAATCATGTTTTAGATGTTCATGTTCAGTAAGTAAGTTTAGTCTACCAGTATTCTCAGCTTAGTCAGTCTCATTTGAGAATGAATGTTAAAAAGGGGGAGATAATGTAAGACCTTGAAAAATTCTTAGCTTAATTCAGTCCTTTAATCTTGTTAAGGGATCTAAGCTAAGTATTCAGACTTAGTGTTATTTTAGCCTTCGAAAGTTGGCAATCTTATTTTGCGACCTTTATGTCTATTAATATTGATATTTGAGTTAATTCATGATCAGGAATGTCAATAGATATTCCCGAACAAGTTTCAGATTTTGGGACTTCATTTGAAGCACCTTTGGAATCCTAAACCAGAGAATCAATGTGATCTAGACGCGTCGCATCGACAATCGCGTTGATGAATGTTTTCCCCAACTCCAAGCATCCAATTCTAGTGAACTGACGCAGCGTGTTGGCTATCGCGTTGATGCTAACGACGCGGTATGTCGATGATTCAGTTTATATTCATTAAAAATCTACGTCCTCAGGGTTAATTAAGTCTTTATTCCATGCACTTCAGCCACCATAACACAAAATTTATCCTTCTTTTAGCAAGCTATACTCATTCTTTCAGAAATTGCTCAAGAATAATAACCCTAGGTGAATTAAATTCAAATTCAAGGCTCAAGATTCCACTGTTAATTTTCTAGAATTCACCAACTAAGGTATGTGAAGTGTTCACCCAAGGGTTCCTTCCACCCTTGGAGTCCAAGAAACTCTTTTAAAGATCATATAGAGTAATTTCATGATTTCCATGATTTGATTAAAGTATATTCATGATTATTACTTATTTGGACTTTTATTTCATGATTTATTTCAAGATTCATGTAGATTTAACTTATATATGTACTTTAGCATGTGAATTCATGTTGAAACTCTTGGAATTGTGAAATTGAAATTGAATCACAATGTCTACATGTTGTTTTAGTATTATGTTCATATATTATGCCCCACAAGTGTTTGATGAATTGTCCATGTGAGTTGAATAGTGAAATTATATCATGTTAGAGTGTATGCAAGTTCATGTCATACAAGTGTTTGCTTGAATGACCAAATGAGTGAATGATGACTAAGAATTTAGTTACCATGTCTCAAGATTATGCAATGTCTTTTAACTTTATTATATCGAGTCCTGGGGTATATAATACCCGACAATTTATCTACTTGTCTATAGCCATGGTAATATTAGTCATATCACGATTAGTAGAATTCAGCCAGTTACAAAATTTAGGAAAACTTAGTGAACTCAGAATCAGTCCAGTTTAGTTTAGTAAAATCAGTTCAGTTCAGTTACACAGTACGATCAGTAACAGTTCAGTCCATCCTAGTACAGTTTTGAATTTAGTCCAGTGTATATTCAGTTGGGAGTAGGATTTAGCACCGAGTGAACCCAAGGATGGGGACTCACCTGCCAGTAGAGGGTGTAATCCTGAGAAGCAGTCCTTGTATTCTAGAGCTACGTATTCAGCGTAGGTTGAGACATCAACCTGCCAGTTGAGGGTTGATTGTAACGCCCCAAAAATGCTCCCTTAGACATCACACGGTGCGTAGGATCACAAGTGATCCCAAGATAACCGTTCTACTGGAATACTTACAAGCAACTGAAAAAATACATACATCTGAACAAAATCAGCAGAAACATAAAAAAATCTCTTCTGAACTGGATCAATACAAATCTAATTTATAAGATTACAACTCTGCTGTTACAATCAAAATGGAAATTAAATACATTAACACTACTAATTGTCTATGAAGCCCCTACTAGTACTGACTATAGGTAGCCAGGTCATGACTCCCCACTAGCCCAACTCAATACGACTAAATAAAGAAAATACAATATTTCTCAACTATATAACTGACTCGAGCCCTTGAATTAAAAGGACTCATCACCTGCTGACTGGAAGCTGTGAACTGACTGAACATGGTGTATGCACTACAACTTGTACCTATATTATGAGACAATGTGGCACACAGACGTATATGTGGATCAATACTTTTAGGATGTACTGAGTATATGGTGGTGTATGCAATAGTTAAGCAATATAATCAATCGTTATAGAAATCTTCATTGCCGTTATAGATGACTCACATAGCTTGAATAAAAATTGAAATTTGAATCACAATAATCATGATAAGGAAGCATGTAATATAAATCTCGTGAGTCATTACACTTTATTCTAAAATTTGTATTCTCCTCTTATTCTTTAAACTTGTAAGCAAGAGGAATATTAGAACATTTTCTTTCAAAACTTGTCCTTTTATTTTATGGAGAATAAAGGACTTCTTTAAAACTTAGAGCTTATAGGACTTTGGGACTTAGGGAATCTCAAAAATCAAATTATCAACACATATGATTTTATCATAAATAGAGTAGGGGAATACTTTGGGGGGTTCTTCTAACCGACATAAATCATGTGAGCTGACTTGGAGTTCAACTTCTTACCCACGTTGGGGAAAGCTATTCTACCCTTGCCATCTGAAAAGAACCTTAACTTTAGTGATAACTATCTTAGTGATAACTATCTTAGTTATCCACATAAAGTGGGAATAAACTTAATCCTATGGTGGCACATAGTTCTGGGGCATGAGACCTTGGAATCATACTCAACTCGGTGCTAAATACTACTCCCATACATAGGCTCAGAACTTTTAGGAAATCCACCTTAAAATAAATCAAGAGTCTATAATGAAGACCAAATTATGCTTCTTTTTGCTTTAAATCATAAATAGTATGGATTCCTATCTTAGCTTAGGATCAAAAGATCAATCTTTCCTTTTGAAAGTACTTCTGAAAACTTGTCAACAAAGCTTGAGATCATAATCTTCTTATAAACTCATCACTTATACTTAGGACTCAAAATATAAATCTTTAATGTATTAAAAATCATATTTAAACTTCATGCTCAACAATCATCTTAAAAAGATTTCAATCATCTCAATCAAGATATTGGAGAATAACTCATAATATGAATCTCATGATTTCAACATCTTAATTTCACAATGAAGCTCAGATCATGACATAAATCTTGGAAACACTTGAAAACATTAGTTCATGGTGGCAACATACAATTTATAGCATAAATTCTCAATTCGAAACATAAAATAGGTGAAATATCACACAATTCAAGACTTGAACACTTTATAACTTCATTAATTCAATTTAAAGTAAATTGGGTACAACCCACTTGCAAAAACACGAAATTATTTGATAAAAATTAAAGCTTTGGGCATAAGAATGAAAGGATTGTTCTTGTTCAAACCCCACATACCTTAATGGTGATGAAATTTTTGAAATATTGGAACTTCAAGCTTGATTGAAAGAATCCTTGTAGAGAACTTTGGATTCGCAGCTTAACTTCTTGATTCTTGAGAGGTAAACTTAGATTTTGTTCTTGGGAAGAGGAAAAGGGTTTTGGATCATAACTTGACTGATTTAGGGCTTAGGGATTGTAAATAATGTGTTTAAAAATCTCTTATAATGATTTGGAGGGATTAGGGATGGTTTAGGGGTGTGAAATGACTTCAACACCCTTGATATAACTCAAAACGGAGTATTTTTGGCACTTAGAACTGACTTAGGCGGCGCCCAAGTAATCAAACAAACCAGGTTGGGCGGAACCTAACCAATCACTTAATTTTGGTTGGGAGGCGCCTAACCAATCGCATACCCTTACTGCCTCTCACGAAAATGGGCATAACTTTTCACTCGGGTATTGGATTTATGCAAAATTGGTATTGTTGGAAAGATAATCATAGACTGAAGTTGTTACTTACTTACTAGAAATCGATAATGGATTTGAGTACACATGAAGTGTATAAGCATTGGCCTTTGACATGGATCTATCACTCATGACATGAATCTGATGTGATAAAGATTGAAATCCAAGTAATACTCTAGAGGAAGAAAGGATCAGCATCTCATCGCAACTCTTGTTGACATATAGCGCAATCTAACTCTCAAAATTTGGTTTGGTTCTTTACTTTACCAACTCCCCCTTAGATTAAGGATGACATTCTAAGTCTATAGAACCCTTTACTAACTCTAATCTAAACTGAAATCTCTTTACTCTAGATTCTAGGGCATAATAATACCCATAAATAATAAACTTACCCTGAAAGACTACACCTTAAAGTGTAAAACCCACTGCTAATACTTCATTCTAAGACACAACTCTATCTTTCTATGTCCCCAATATTCATAATCTAATAACTTGAACACTTACTAACTTAGAATCTTCAAGAGTATCACCATACAATGAGTTCACACCAACAAGTTCTTCAACTCTAATTTCTATTAGCTCAATCTTCAAAAAACTCAACTTAGGTTCCAACACTTAACACAGATATCTTCAACCCTTAATGAACTATACTACTTCCGTCATAGCCTACCAATATTGCATCTCTAAACTTATATCTCTAGACCATGAGAATCAAGACCATAACAAAAGGCTCAACACTATGTATCAAATCTCCTTAACTTGGCTATTTATAACACCATATACCATCTAACTAGTCTTTCTCTACCTAGCAACTCAATGGTACAACTAGCCACACACAATATGTCATAATTCTTAAAAATACTGTAGCCCCATATTACCTTGGGTATACATCTACATCATTCATACAACATCATACTTAATCTCAAATCAATAAGCTTACTTTCTTGCATTCACTGTTTCAAGCCTATTGGTTCACCTCCATACAGTAAGCATCACTAACCAAGCAATCGTTATTTCCACCTTAATGATCATCTACTATTCAAAATTAGTGTCTAGTAGCTGATAGTCGGGCCAGTATGAGTAAATTTATGATAGAAGTGTCTAGCTATATGGTTAAGGAGTGTAGGTCTGCTATGTTAAATAGTGAGATAAATCTTTCCAAGCTGATGACTCATGCCCAACAGTTTGAAGCAAATAAGATTAAGGAGAGGGATAGAATAAGAGTAAATAAGAGAGCTAGGTCTGAGCAGTATGGACAGGGTCAAACTAGATTGCAGAGAGGGAATTACCCTCAGTTTTAGCACAGTTCATCTGCACCAGCACCGTCGTCAGCTAGTGCTCCCATTCTTAGGGGTATCTAGGAGCAAGGTAATTTGTCATATGTATCCAAGTCTCAGTACAGTGTTGGCAGTAAGCCAAATTATCCTCCATGTCCTAAGTATGGTAGAACCCACCTGGGTGAGTGTTGGGGTGAGTAAAAAGGTTGTTTCGGGTATAGTGACTTAGGTCACAAACTTAGGAAGTGCCCACATTCCATACAAGGGTGTCGTGATAATCTCCCTCAGACTCAGACTGCTAGTGCTCCAGTTTAGGTGACTCGCCCAGCCCCAGCCCAGGGTGCCTCTTCTAGCACTATTGGTAGTCAGCGCCAGAATAGGTTCTATGCTTTGCCGTCTCACCAGGAGTAAGAGGACTCTCCTAATGTTGTTACTGGTATGCTCCATATACTTCAGTTTGATGTCTATGATTTGTTGGACCCTGGGTCCAGTTTTTCATATGTTACACATCTGATTGTTGTGAATTTTGAAATGAGTCCCAAAAATATTCCTGAGCCTATCTTAGTTTCTACCCCAGTGGGTGATTCGATTATTGCCCAAAAAGTGTCCTATTACAGTCCTTCATAGAGTCATGTTGACTGATCTAATTGAGTTAGACATGGTGGATTTCGATGTTATTCTGGGTATAGACTGGCTTCATTCTTGTTATGCCTCTATAGATTATTGTACCCGAGTGGTCAAGTTTCAGTTTCCTAATGCACTTATGTTTGAGTGGTCTGGGAGTTTTGTATCTCCCAGGAGTCATTTTATTTCATATATTAAAGCTAGAAAACTTATTTCCAAGGGGTATATCTATTATTTGGTTAGAGTCAAGGACACTAAGTCTGAGACTCCAACTCTCCAGTCAGTTAGCATTGTCAATGAGTTTTCTGATGACTTTCCAGAATATCTCCCAAGGATACCTCCTGATAGAGAGATAGAGTTCGGGATCAATCTTCTTCCTGATACCCAGCCATTTCTATTCCTCCTTACTGTATGGCACCTGCTGAACTTAAGGAGTTGAAAGAGCAACTCAAAGATCTGTTAGATAAGGGTTTCATAAGGCCCAGTGTTTCTCCTTGGGGTGCTCCTATGTTATTTATGAGGAAGAAAAATGGTTCTTTACGTATGTGCATTGACTATCGTCAGTTGAATAAAGTCACTATCAAAAATAAGTATCTCCTTCCAAGAATAGATGATTTGTTTGACCAGTTGCAAGGTGAAAGTTACTTCTCAAAGATAGAACTTCGTTCCTGCTATCATCAGCTCAAAGTTAGGGAGTGTGACATCCCGAAAACATCATTCCAAACTCGCTATGGTCATTTTGAGTTTCTTGTTATGTCCTTCGGGTTAACTAATGCCTCGGCAGCTTTCATGGACATCATAAATTAAGTGTTCAGACCATACCTTGATATGTTTGTCATCATATTCATAGACGAAATTTTGGTGTACTCTCGTAGTGAGAATGAGCATACAGATCACCTCCAGATTGTCTTGAAAACCCTTAGAAATCATCAATTGTTTGCCAAATTCAGCAAGTGTGAGTTCTTGTTAAGATCAGTTGCTTTTCTGGGTCATATTATTTCTTCTAAGGATATTAGAGTGGATCCCTAAAAGATCAAAGCTATTAGAAACTAGCCTAGACCTATCTCTGTTGCTTTTCTGGGTCATATTATTTCTTCTAAGGATATTAGAGTGGATCCCTAAAAGATCAAAGCTATTAGAAACTAGCCTAGACCTATCTCTCTGACTGACATTTGAAGTTTCTTGGGTCTAGCTGGCTATTACCACCATTTTGTTGAAGGTTTCTCCTCTATAGCGTCCCCTATGACAAGGTTGACCCAAAAGAAAGTGAAATTCTTATGGTCCAATTCTTATGAGAAGAGTTTTTCAGGAGTTGAAGACTCGACTCACTACAGCCCCTATTTTGACTCTGCATAATGGTATTGATGGTTTTGTGGTATATTGTGATTCTTCTAGAGTTGGTTTGGGTTGTGTATTGATGCAGAAAGGTAAGATGATAGCTTATACTTCTAGACAGTTGAAACCCTATTAGAAGAATTACCCCACCAATGATCTTGAGTTAGTTGCTGTTGTGTTTTCTCTAAAGATCTAGAGACACTACTTGTATGGTGTTCACATTGATGTTTTCACTGATCATAAGAGTTTGTAATATGTATTTACCCATAGAGAGATGAATCTTTTGCAAAGAAGATGGTTAGCATTGTTAAAAGACTATGATATAAGCGTGTTGTATCATCTGGGCAAGGCCAATGTAGTGGTAGATGCCCTTATTAGGATGTCTATGGGTAGTGTTTCGCATGTTGGAGAAGGTAAGAAAGATTTGGATCGTGACGTGCATCGTCTGGATAGACTGGGGGTTAGGTTGTTTGACTCTGCTGAAGGTAGTATAGGGGTTCAGAGTAGTTCCAAATCCTCCTTGGTTTCGGAAGTGAGGGAGAAGCAAGACTTAGATGCTAGCTTGGTCATACTGAAGGAATCAGTCAAGGACCAAAAGGTGGAGGTTTTCTCCCAAGAGGGAGATGGTGTGTTGAGATTGTAAGATACATTATGTGTTCCGGATGTCGAGGATCTGAGACAGAGAATTATGACTGAAGCGCACGGTGTGTGATATTCTATTCATTCTGGTGCCACCAAGATGTACCACGATTTGCGAGAAATTTATTGGTGGGGTGGCATGAAGAAGGATATTGCAGCATTTATGGCTAAGTATGCGACGTGCCAACAGGTTAAGGTAGAACACCAAAGACCTGGTGGTATGATGCAGGAGTTCGGCATTCCCACTTAGAAGTGGGAAAAGATAAATATGGATTTTGTGACTGGTTTACCTCCTTCCCGATTCCATCATGATTCCATTTGGGTTGTTGTGGATAGATTGACTAAGTCTGTGCACTTCTTGCCTATGCATACTTCTTATACTGCTAAGGATTATGCTAGATTGTACATCCAGGAATTAGTCAGATTTCATGGAGTTCCCTTGTCCATCATTTTAGATAGGGGTACTTAGCTCACTTCGCAGTTTTGGAGAGCTTTTCAGAAGGGTCTTAATACCCAAGTGCATTTGAGTTCTGCTTTCAATCCACAGACAGATGGTCAGGATGAGAGGACCATCAAGACCTTAGAGGATATGTTAAGAGCGTGTGCTTTTGACTTTAAGAGGAGTTGGGATAAGCACTTACCATTGATAGAGTTTGCTTACAATAATAGTTTTCACTCTAGCATTGGCATGGCTCCATTTGAGGCTTTGTATGGGAGGAAATGTAGGTCACCCATAGGTTGGTTTGAAGTGGATGAAGCGGTCGTGAGTGGTCCTGATTTGGTCTTTGAAGCTATGGAAAAATTCAAACTGATTAGAGACAGATTGAAAATCGCACAAAGTCGTCAAAAGTCGTATGCTGATGTGAGGAGAAGAGACCTTGAATTTGAAGTTGGTGACTTGGTGTATTTGAAGATTTCACCTATGAAGGGAGTGAAGAGATTCAGGAAGAAGGGGAAACTTAGTCCCCGTTATTTTAGCCCCTATAGAGTTCTTATCCAAGCTGGTAAGGTAGCGTATGAGGTTGAGTTGCCTTCAGAGTTATCTTCCGTTCACTCCGTCTTCCATGTCTCCATGCTTAGGAAGCATGTTGGTGATTGTGTTGTTGTAGATCCTAAAGAAAACCCTGATGTACAAGATAGTCTTTCTTATGAGGAAGTTCCTGTTGAGATTTTAGATCACCAAGTCCGAAGACTAAGGAACAAAGAAGTTCCCTAGGTCAAGGTGTTATGGCGAAACCAATCCATTGAGGGTGCAACTTGGGAAGCTGAGGTGGATATACGATCCAAGTACCCGCACCTATTTTCCATAAGCTCCGATCAAGCCGAAGGTACCATTCTGCTCTAAATCATTCCTTTTCTATGCCAAATTGCAGTAGTTTAGTAGTTATTGTTGCTACTCAGCTGTGATTTCATGAGTCACGCACTTCTTGTTGTGTCCAAAATATAGAATGAAGTAGAGGCAAGATTAGCAAGTTTTGTCAGCTGTGTACCCTTCATTTTCTCTTTACTCTTAATATACCCAGCGTCATTCGAGGATGAATGTCCCCAAGGGGGAGATATTATAATGCCCCACATTTCCTAAGCTGGAAAATGAACCATTGTTCGAATATGCAAAAAACCCAATTTTGTAAACCATATTTGGGCACCTAAATCACCAATAGTTCCCTAGTTATAAGAGAGCTTATGATGTGTTAAGTGTGGTTATATGAGTCACTTAAGGTAGTACAAGCTAAGAGTTTCAAAATCCATTAAGTTTTAGTGTTTGAATTCGCAAGGGTCATCTTTGAATGAGCATAACTTGATAAAAGGTATGGTATTATTGCATATTTCTATCCACAAAATTATAGAGAATTGAATTAGCTTTCCAATGATACCAATTTCATAAAAATCCGACACCCGAGCTAGGAGTTATGGCTTTGCGAAGTAGAGTGCGTTGCCTAACCAATCGCATATAGCCACTGGAAAGCATATGCGATGGCATATGTGGCGCCTATGTAAACATAGGCGATAGCATATGCAGCACCTATTTATTGATTTCAAGTGACTTAAACACTCCATTTTGCGTTATTTCAAGGATAAATAAACCTTTTAACATTCCTTACACATCCAAAAACATAACCCTACGAATTTAACTGCTCCTAAACACATCATAACCCTATTATCAGTTCATCATCCAAGAGCACTAAAGGATAAAAACAACTAGGGTTACACAATCAACATTGAGGGTCCAATCTTTCAACGAATCCGTTACCATAAAGGTATGTGGGGTTTTCAACAAGAGCCTTCTTTCATTCTTGTGCCCAAATTGATGTTTACGTTTACAATATACATGAATTTATATGCTTTACTATGAATTTGAGATGGAAACTTATATATTATATTTTTTCCAAGAAACTATGATATTTTGATGCCTTGAAGTTGAATTCCATGAACTTTGATGATAATATCATGTTTAAAGTTAAAATTTCAGATTTTGTATGAATTATATATGGTTAATACATAAAGTATGAATCTTGAAGTATTTTGCTCAAGTGTTGATATATGGGATTTAAACTCTCTTTGAGATTATGATCTTTGGTGAAGTAATGTGTTATACACACCTTGATATTTGAATGATTTGACCTTTTGGTCCTGAAGGAGTTATTTTTGAACTCGAATGAGAAAAAAAATCCACATGTTGATTTTATTATGAAAAAGGGGTAGCATGACGGCCCCCGATATGAATTGTTAAATTGTACTGTTGTGGGTTTTATTTTGAAATGATCTGAGCTAAGTCCGGTAGTAGTCTTTCGCACCGAATGGGAGGTATAGTTGTAATTGGTACTTCCCTTAAACTATGTGCCTCCGCAGTATGTGAGTCGGAATTGAGGCTGCTTGATATAGTGATCACTAGTGAACCAAAGGTTAAGGTCCTACTCCGATGGGAAGGATAGGACAGCTCTCCCCAATGTGGGTTGGACGTTGTACTTCATGCAGCTCACATGGTTTATGTCGGTTGTAAGAGGCTCCCAGTGTGTGTGTGTGTATTCTTATGTCTGAGACGAAAAGTGAAATGATTTGAAAGTTGAGTTGTGAAATTTATCATTTTTTTGAAAAGTTTTAATGATTTTATATTATCCAAGAGGGATTTCATTATGAGGTTTGATCATCTAATGAATTGGAAAGTGATTGAGAATTTATGTGATGACTTACATGTTTTATTACACTCTCTGATATTACAGTGATCTTATTCGAGCAAGGTGAGTCTTTCATTACATCATGCATGTCTTCTATAAATGCTTATGATATTGATATTTAGATTTGCATGCACTCCCATATGCTCGGTCCATTTCTATAGTACTGACCCACATCTTCGGATGTGGGCTACATTTTCTTAGAATGTAGGTTCGGCTACTCAGTCCCAAGCTTGACAGTGACTTTTCGGGCAAGCTGTTCTACATCCTCTGTTATAGTGAGTCCTCATGATCCGAGGACGTGACATACAGATTTCTGTTTCTTTGAACGAAGTACTTTTGATACTGAGTACGAGTCAGTTGGGGTATGTCCCAATGGCTCTCTGAATTTGTGGACTTTTAGAGTCTTGTTAGACTAGACTAGATGTTTGGAGTTGTCATAAGACATAGTATTTTGTTACTTTCCGCACTATTTTCATCTTGATTTATGATATCATGGAGAATATTTTGAGTTTTTTATATGGTAATCCGGTTGATAAGTGATGAATGATGTGAATACGGCTCAAAGGGTTAGCTTGAGGTTACTTGTAGCCTTAAGCACCGTATGACTCCTCGGGACCCATTTTTGGGGCGTTACATATAGATTTGTTAAAGATATCTAAACTGAGGGCATATATGATAGAAACTAGATTTCACTAGGATCATGAGTTTTAGAGAACTGATCATACTCTGGAAAATGAGTTTATACTTATCATGAGTGGTTCAACATAAGATTGGAGTTCATAGAATTCTGAGGAATGACTCGAATCATAGACTGAAGCTGTTACTTACTTACTGGAAACCGATAATGGATTTGAGTACACATGAAGTGTATAAGCATTGGCCTTTGACATGGATCTATCATGCATGACATGAATCTGATATGATAAAGATTGAAATCCAAGTAATACTCTAGAGGAAGAAAGGATCAGTATCTCATCGCAACTCTTGTTGACATTGAGCGCAATCTAACTCTCAAAACTTGATTTGGTTCTTCACTCTACCATCTCCCCCTTAGATCAAAGATGACATTCTAAGTCTATGGAACCCTTTACTAACTCTAATCTAAATTGCAATCCTTTTACTCTAGAGTCTAAGGCATAATAATACCCATAAATAATAAACTTACCCTGAAAGACTATACCTTGAAGTGTAAAACCCACTGCTAATACTTCATTCTAAGACACAACTCTATCTTTCTATGTCCCCAATATTCATCATCTAATAACTTGAACACTTACTAACTTAGAATCTTCAGGTGTATCACCATACTATGAGTTCACACCAACTAGTTCTTCAACTCTAATTTCTTTTAGCTCAATCTTCAAAAAACTCAACTTAGGTACCAACACTTAACACGGATATCTTCAACCCTTAATGAACCATACTACTTCCATCATAGCCTACCAATATCGCATCTCCAAACCTATATCTCTAGAACATAAGAATCAAGACTATAACAAAAGTCTTAACACTATCCATCAAAACACCTTAACTTAGCTATTTAGAACACCATATACCATCTAACTAGTCTTTCCCCACCTAGCAACTCCACAGTACTACTAGCCATACATAATATGTCATAATCCTTGAAAATAATGCAGCCCCATATTACCTTGGGCATACTTCTACATCATTCATACAATATCATACTTCATCTTAAATTAGTAAACTTACTTTTTTGCATTCACTGTTTCAAGCCTATTGGTTCACCTCCATACAGCTAGCATCACTAACCAAGCAATCATTATTTCCACCTTGATGATCATCTACTATTCAAACTTAGTGTCTAGTTCTAGGCATACTTAGGCTCAGAACTTTTAGGAAATCCACCTTTAAATAATTCAAGAGTCTATAATGAAGGCCAAATTATACTTCTTTTTGCTTTAAATCATAAATAGTGTGGATTCCTATCTTAGCTTAGGATCAAAAGATCAATCTTTGCTTTTAAAAGCACTTATCAAAACTTGTCAACAAATCTTGAGATCATAATCTCCTTATAAACTCATCACTTGTACTTAGGGCTCAAAATATAAAAATTTAATGCATCAAAAATCATATTTAAACTTTATTCTCAACAATCTTCTTAAAAAGCTTTCAATCATCTCATTCAAGATATTGGATAATAACTCATAATATGAATCTCATGATTTCAACATCTCAATTTCACAATGAAGCTTAGATCATGACATAAATCTTAGAAATATTTGAAAACATCAATTCATAGTGGTAACATGCAATTTATAGCATAAAATCTCAATTCAAAACGTAACATAGGTGAAATATCACACAATTCAAGACTTGAACACTTTATAACTTCATAAATTCCATTTAAAGTAAATTGGGTACAACCCACTTGAAAAAACATAAAATCATTTGATAAAAATTAAAGCTTTGGGCACAAGAATGAAGGGATTGTTCTTGTTCAAATTCCATATACCTTAATGGTGATGAAATTGTTGAAAGATTGGACCTTCAAGATTGATTGAAAGAATCCTTGTAGAGAACTTTGGATTCGGAGCTTAACTTTTTAATTCTTGAGAGGTAAACTTAGATTTTGTTCTTGGGAAGAGGGGAAGGGTTTTGGATTGTAACTTGGCTGATTTAGGTCTTAGGTATTGTAAATAATGTGTTCAAAAATCCCTTATAATGATTTGGAGTGATTAGGGATGGTTTAGGGGTGTGAAATGACTTCAAGACCCTTGATATAAGTCAAAACGGAGTATTTTTGGCACTTGGAACTGACTTAGGCGGCGCCCAAGTAATTACACAAGCCAAGTTGGGAGGCGCCTAACTAATCGCCTAAGTTTGGTTGGGCGGCACCTAACCAATCACATTTCCTTACTGCCTCTCACAAAAATGGGCATAACTTTTCACTCGGGTATTGGATTAAGGAGAAATTGGTATCGTTGGAAATCTAATTCAATTATATACAATTTAGTGGATTTAAATATGCTAAAATACTACATATACATAATGTTATGCTCGTTCAAAGATGACCCTTGCAAAATCAAACACTAAAATTTGATGGATTCAAAAGCTCTTAGCTTGCATTACCTTAAGTGACTTATATGAATAGGTTAAACATATAATAAGCTCTCTTCTCACTAGGATACTCCTTGTAAGTTATGTACTCAAATATGAATTACAATATTAGAGGTTTCACACATAGAAAGAATGGTTTATTTTCTAGTTTAGAAGTATACGGGGTATTACATTGATGAGGTGATCTACCTGCCAGTTGAGGGTACCACCATTCTCATTAAGAGCACCTACCATATGAGGGTGACTCAACATTTATCCTTATCCGTGGAATGGTTTTTACACCCTTCCAATTGGTGTTACAGGTTGGACCCCAAATCAGTTAGTGAAGGAGCATGTCAGTTAGATGATTACTTCCCACAGTCTTAATTTCAGATTCAGTTTAAGTATGGAACTTAGTTTAGTTCCATAGATTTAGGACCGTTAGTCACAGTTACTTAGCTCAATATGGTACTAGTATAGTTCTCTAAAATCAAGATTGTCAGATACAGTCATTCAGTTACCAGTAATTCAGTATTAGTATACTCAAATATTAGTTAATCAATATTCAGATTTAGTATTCAGTGTTATTACAATCTCAGTATAGTTTACATATTCAGGTATGTACTCTCATTCAGTCATACTCATGTTATTCAGTTAGTATTGTGTATGCATACGTAATACCTTGTATTTCTATCTAGCTTCGATTCGTCCTTAGAACATTAAAGATCTTGATTCATAGATGAATACCTTTTATTTTCTATGGTATTTTCAATATTTTGACTTTTTATCATGTGGAAAATTGAATAAGGTTTTCATCGATACCAAATTCACCCAAATCCGACACTCGGACGAAGAGTTAGAGCCATTTTAGTAAGGCAGTGTACCACCTGGTAATTTAGCGCATCGCGGAGCTAGCCAAAATGGCAATCATCAAAATCCAGTGAGCCTTCGCAATTAGGGTGCATCGCGCCAAAGCTTAATTTTAAAATTTGTCAAATTCCAGTGCACCAACGCAATTTCACCGCGTTGCGGTGCCATTCTAGTTCACAACCAAGGTGGCAATGCGATTTCCATCGCATCGCACCACAAACTAGTTTCCCAGTCGTCCAGTTTATAGTGAGCTGGCACGATTTCACCGCGTCACGCCAGCATGAAAATTAGGATTTTCAGATTCTGTTATTTAATCCCAAGGACCAATTTGTTATTTCCTATAGCCCCTAATCAGCCTATATACGAGATTTAAACCCTTAATAGCCAAAATTGCTCATTTATTTTCACGATTCCTCAAGAACAAAAGTATTCTCTCTCAAAGATAGAAAACCCTATCCCCCAAGTTTCAAAAGCAATCTTAAGAATCCCTCCAAGAGTCTTCAAGAACTTCAAGAATCTAGATTTCCAAGTATGTTAGATGTTGATTCTTGGGTTCCTTCCACCCAAAAAGTTCAATAATATTTTTCTAAATTCAAAGATTATATATTTATGAGTTTTCATGATTCATGTGAATTGGAATTGAAGTTTATGTTGTTATTTAGTTTTAATTCATATTTTGTTTACAAAGTTCCAAGTTTTGATCCTAGTATGTGATGTTTATGTGATATCATGATAAACCCCTTCAAGATGCATGTTGATTGATGTAACCATGTTAATTAGTTGTATTGAATGAAGTATGCTCCCCATATGTTTGAAAAAATTCTTATGTGAAGGAAATAAAGTCACTATAGCATGTTGACAAGAAATCCCCAATTGTGTATAAGTTAATGCATGCCAAGTGTTTGTTGAAAGGCCTTAGTGAATGAATTATGATATGTTGTATGCATTCCTACTCATGTGCCTTCCTTATTGAATGAATTATGAGATAATAGTATGCACTCCCTATACATTTACATGTTTAAGACTTTTAAGTGCTTGAAGATATGCTTCATTCATTATGTTATGAATGATAGCCTATTTCCATGTTATGTACGAGTTGTCCTGTCTTGTATTAATTATGTTATCGAGTCCTGGGGGTATTTATACCCAACAAATTAGCTATTTGTCTAGAGCCAGTATAAGTTTCATAATAATCTCAGTCATGCCATGATTAGTAGTACTCTCAAACAGTCCCAGAACTTAGGAAATATCAGTAATCTCAGTATCAGTAGCATTCTAACTTTAGTTTAGTAATCAATTCAGAACTCAGAAGTATTCTGTCAATCAACGATACTCAGTGAACTCAGCTTAGTTCAATTAATCAGTATGATCAATAACAGATTTAGCTCAGTCTAGTACAGTCTAAGAATTAGTTCAGAGTCTTTCAGTTGGGAGTAGGATTCAGCACCGATAAAACCTAGGGATGGGGGCTGAGCCATTAGATAGGACTAAGATCCCTAGAAGCAATCCCAAAGTTCCAGAACTATGAAGCCAGCGTAGGTACAAGATGTCACCCATTAGAAAGAACTGACATACTCAGGGATCACCCATTAGATAGGACTGACATACTCAGGGATCACCCGTTAGATGACTATGTCCCACAGTATCAGCTTCAAAATCAGTCTCAGTAAAAGAACTCAGCTCAGTAGCATAGATTCAGGACTGTTAAATACAGTTACTTAATAGTATTATCAATGGATTTAGATATCACCCGCTAGATAAGACTGATCTCAAATTCAATTCATTAAATTCATTATCAGTAGATTAAGAGATCATCCGCTAGATAGGACTGATCTCAACCTCAGTTAATTAGATATCAGTATTAGTAGACTCAGTAATCATAAATCCAGTTATTAGAATTTAGTATTCAATATTCAGTGTTACTACGATTTTAGTTATAGTTTATGCACTCATGCATGTATCCTTATTTAGTAATCTCATGATATTTAGTCAATATTTTTCATGCTTGTAAACCCTTGCTTTCAGCCTTACCTCATCTAGAGTACCAGTACATTCCCACGTACTGATGCATACTTTTCTCTTGCGCTATAGTGTCTTATACCATAGGTCAGAAGCACGGGATCCAGAGCACCGTTAGCAGTTCAAATTCAGCTAGCAACTGTAGACTTAGCAGTGAGTCCTCATCATTTGAGGATGTTCCTTATTTTATTATTGTGTTAGATTTAGTATTTCAGTAAATGGAGTTAGTCGAGGGATTGCCCCATCAACTCTATAGTTCAGACAGTTTAGAGGCTTTTTCAGACTAGATGTTCAGACAGTTGTATCAGTATTCAATTTTTTTTTCAATTGTATTTTAGTTTTTGAACCTTATGGCAAGTTTTTTGCCAGTTTTCCACATTTTAACAGTGCATTATTCAGTGCTCAGTTACAGATATCAGTCAAGGGTTAGCTTATGGTACTTTGAAATTATAAGCACCATGTAGTGTCCGGGGTACTAAACTCGGGTCGTTACAGCATATGAACCCATGCATTTCAGCCTACCTCATTGAGTATACCAGTATATTCAAAGTACTGACGCATGATTTTCTTTTGTGCTATGATGTCTTATATCATAGGTTCAGACGAACGGGCTCTCGAGCACCCTTAGAAATTCAAATTCTCAGTATATAGAGTTAGTGGTGAGTCCTCATAGTTCAAGGAAGTGATTATTTATTTCAGCATTTCAATTTATTTTCAGTAGTTAGAGTTAGTTGGGGACTTGTCCCATTAACTCCATATTTTAGACAGTTTAGACGCTTTCATATAGTTATTCAGTTTTCAGTATTGATGTTCAGTTTTGGTGTTGTGATACCATATTCAATATTATTTACAGTATTGAACCTTATGGCCAGTTTTCTGCCTATTTTGTACATATTTATCGTATTATTATTAAGTTATTATAGCAAGTATCAGTCATGGTTTAGCTTGTGGTCCTTCGAGATCACAAGCACCGTGTAACGTCTGGGGTATAGACTCGGGGCATCACAAATAATCATTTTTTTGGGATATAGATGGCTCACCAACTCTATCATTATCCCATATGATTAATTGATGTAATGGACCCTGTGACTGAACCTCAAAACTTGTAGATACGGGGTCAGTACTCAAAAGTACTGGTACGTAGAATAATTCAAAAATAACACATATGTTATATAAAATAAGTGATAGCATTTTTATAATTGATTTATTGTAACACCCCGATTCACTGAACTGGAATGCTACACGGTGCTCATAACCCCGAGGGACCACAAGCTAACCAATGATTGATATCTGTACCTGTATACTGCAAATCATGATATAAAAATTCGGAATACATAGAACTGTAAGGCCATAAGGTTAAACTGAATACAATCATGTGGGTGAAAATACCCAAATAGCTCAATCTAAACGTAAATCTGAAAGCCTCTAAACTATCTGAATAAGGAGTTGAAGGAACATGTCTCCAACTAACTCCGTAAAACTGAACTGAAGAAATAAATAAATGAATCAATTCATATTGTGCTCGAATCAATGAGGACTTACTTTTTCATTGCAACTGGAATGCTACTGCTACTGCTGGTTTGGAGCTCGTGTATCGGAACCTATGGTGTAACATGAAAAGAAAGCACCATAGCGCAAATATGT